>NW_017729025.1:9547232-9549024 GCF_001723915.1 Gavialis gangeticus | reverse complement strand
GTGCCGTGGGGCAGGAGGCAGGGCCCCGCACAGGCTGATTTGCTTTGATCCCTGCACCCTGCTCGGATCATCCCGGGGGGGCGGAGGGGGAGGTGCAAATGCAGGTGATGGCCACCAGGTGCCGGAGACCCTGGGTACACCACTGAGGTTGCCCCTGGGATCTCATGGGTGCACCTCTAAGTAGGGAAACCCCAACTACTGAAGCATGCCCGGGAGATCCTGGGAACATCTCGGTAAGTGCGGAAAAGTTGGGTCCTCCCAGGGCTTGAGGTGCCCGATCCTGCACAGGATGGGGCTCTTCAAGTCCTAGGAGAACGTCACCCTTTGTCCTGCAGCATCAACAGGCAGGGCAATGGATGACGTGTGTTTTATCTCTGGTACTTATGTAAAAATCTTCTCTTCCAGGTCAGGTTGTAGGGTTGGGAACTACCTGTTCATGTAAGAGAAGGCAAGGTGGTAATATGTGCAACAAAGGGGTCAGAAGATGTCTTCCTTCCTCCCCCCCACTTCCACAAGTATTAGAACAATAAATTTATGCAGTTTTAAGACGGACGTTTTTTGAACCTCTGAAATTCTTGAAACTGGTTGAACACCCAGCAGGCTACACATTCATATCACCTAACTAGAAAAAAGTTTACACCTTTTTACACCCTTGAATTTCTGGTAGCAAAATGCAGAGCAACAGTGCAAAAACTAGGAAATGTTTTGTTCCAAATAAACCCTTTTTTGAGTTTCCAGCAAATGACTAGAGGTTGTTTTCAGTTGAAACTCAAACTCTCTATAGGATCCTTTAATATAAATCGGGGGTTACCTATGAAGGTGGTCGTAAGTGCAGATCTTACTGCGTACCACATTTCATTGCAAATGTTCTCGCAGATCCTTGATACTGCAAGGTGCAGCTCTTCTGGAGGCAGGGCTTATAAACGGAAATTATAAGATACTATAGTTCTCTTTTTCTAGGGAAGAGAAAATGATATTAATGAAAAAGTGAATATGAAATGGATTTTTCTTTTCTTTTTTTAACAGCTGTTACTTCTTACGAAGATCTTGGCCTCTTTGCATTTGGGTCACCCGGGAAGGTAACATTTTTATATATTGTCCATCTAGCTCTTTGTTTTTATTATAACTCTGAGAAACACTTTGTTGATGCATAATTGCCATTCAGGAAACAGAAATGGAACAGAAATTTAGTTCATCTTAGAGCAGCTGTCCTTAGTGATGGTGGCTTATTCTGTCTAAACGTGAAGAAATCTTTGTTATTGTCTGGTTTTGTGCTATTTTCTAGATACAGTACTGGTATTTGTCACTCCACGCTAGTTTGCATTACCAACAAATCAGCTTAATACACCACTCCTAGTGTTATATGCTGACATTCAGATTCTTTATAGTATTACCCCATAACCTATTTAGAGACCTTACCAGTGATTTATCACAGTGCTTTGATCCTTAGTAAGAAAACTTAGTTAAGTGTAAATGCTAGATGTAAGTTGAATATTATAATTATAGTTTCATAGAGTTTCATAGTTTCATAGATTAAGGGTCAGAAGGGACCTAGTAGATCTTCTAGCCCGACCCCCCGCCAGGGCAGGAGAACAACAAAAACCCCAAAAACAAGAAACGGGACTCAAATGAGTCCAGCCAGGTAGGCATCCAGCCTCTTCTTAAAGACCCCCAGGGTAGGGGCCAGCACCACTTCCCTTGGAAGTTGGTTCCAGCTCCTAGCCGCCCTAACTGTGAAGTAGTTTTTGCGGATGTCCAGTCTATACCTCCTCTCCATCAACTTGTGCCCATT
>NW_017729025.1:9537745-9546658 GCF_001723915.1 Gavialis gangeticus | reverse complement strand
GGACCCGCTGACTTGAACGCGTCCAGCCCCTCCAGAAGCTCTCTAACCCGGTCCTCCCCAACCTGAGGTCTGAAGGCGATCCCCTCGAGTCCGGCTTCTATCACAGCAGGGAAGTCCCGGTCCCTGCACAAGAAAACGGAGGTGAAGAATTGGTTAAAGAGGTCCGCTTTCTCCTCTGACGCAACCACCAGATTGCCCATCTGTTAAATTGGACAGAATGTAAGAAGTGTACCATTAATGTAATGATCACTTCAGAAAAATAATAGTTATTCTTGAGAATCCATCCTAAAGGCTCTTTTTGGAACCAGAGTAAAAATGCGCTACTTCCGTAAAGATTAATGGATGGTCTATTGGTAGCATTTGCTTAATAACTAGCTTTGTCCAATGGTGTGTACAGTACATGCAAAAAAAATACTAGTAGTGGTAATGTGTTTCTTTGGTGTTTGTGTGGTCAGTGAGGGTGGGGGTCAGGGAGGAAGCTTATTAAATATTTACACATTTTTTATTACTATGAATACACTTTCAGTGGAGTGACACTGAAAGCAGGGCTGTAACAAGTTGAAATAAAGTTGTCTGACTTACAAAAATTGTTAATGATATTTTGCCTCTAAAATGATTTTCTGGAAGTTGACCAAAAAACCCCAACAAAAGCATGCATATAGGGAAGTAGTTTAATTGGCTATACTCTGATCTTTTTTGGGGGTGTAACTACAATTCAGAACTGACTCATTATTGTGTATAACTTCCATTAGCATTAATAAGCAGATGATGACTTTAGTCTTTGGACATCAATGTTGATTGATCAAAATGAAAATAATATCAATTACCTCAACTAGCAGCAAATCGTGATCTTAACAAAATATGAGATTGATTTTTGCATTGTTCTGCCCATTCTACATATGTTAAACATGAGGTATCAGAACCAGAAATGTAGGGCTAGAGAGGACCGCAAAAGGTCATTTAGTATCTTGTCCTACTTCGAGACCAGGATTAAGTCTACCTAGACTATCCTGAAAGATGTTCATCTAAACTATTCTTAAAAACCTACAAGGCAGGAAATATCATAACCTCTTTAAGTCACCTGGGCCACTAGCTAACTATCCTTATAATTAGGAAGATCTTTTTTTAGCGTAGGATGTAATCAAAATCTTTGCTGCAAGCAAAGCCAGTTTCTTCTTGTCCCGATCTCCCTTTTCTCCCCCATTGTTAAGGAGAACAATCGATCACTATCTTTTTTTATAACAACCTTTCCCACATAGGAAAACTGTTGTGTCCCCTCTGTTTACTCTTTCCTAGACTAAACAAACTTAATTCCTTCCAACTTTCCTTCTAAGTCATATAAACTAAACCTTCTTTACTTGTTGTTCTGTGCTGGGTTCTCTCTAATTTCTTTACATCTTTCTTACAGTCTGGGACCCAAAACAAAATGCTGTACTTTACCTGACACCTCCCCATTGCCAAGTATAATGGAATAATTATTTCCTGGGTTTTACACAATGCTCCTGTCGGTGCTTCCTAGAATGAGATTTGACTCTTTTGCAGCAACATCATACTGTTGATTTGTATTCAGTTAGTGGTGCACTACAACCCCAAGCTCTTTTCCCGCAGTACTGTTACCTATTTTGTATTTGTGTATTTGGTTTCTCTTTCCTAAGTGGAGCACTTTACATGTGGGTTAACCTTATTCCGTTGATTTTTGAACTATATCTCCAATTCCCCACAACTCATTTTGAATCTCATTCCTGTTCTCCAACAAGCCTGTAACCTGAGTCAGCTTGCTGTCATTCACGGTGTCTATAAATATGTCCTCCATTCTGTCATACAAGTCCTTAATGAACAGCTGTGAAGTTGCCCATAAGGTGGGTGTATCTCAACATTATTTCTCTAATTTTGCATATGAAAACACATGTTTTCTGCTATTGAATATTTTGCTGCTGGAAAGATTAAGTTTTTATGGGAGCTGGGCATGTATCACCCTTGCCTTGGCAGGTAACAAGATTTCCATACTGCTTAAAAACATCTAATCAATACCATCTTGTGGGGGTTTTTACTCAGTTTAGTTCTGACATAATATTAGTTTCCACTACTTAGGACACATTACAACCAGAAGTTATTTTTTTAAGGTTCCTGACAAGTAAGAATTCCAGCTTTGAAGTGCTATGCAGATGCGGGTCAGAATTTTCAATCAGAGGTGTCTACAGCATTTTGGCTTTTATCTTTTTTTTTCTATCTTGCTTTTTCCCTTAGTGTCCATCAGCGTAGTGTTTACATGCTATCTTTTATGCGGCGACAAATGTAATCACGGCCCAAAACAGTGAGTAATACATGTTGGAATTAAAGTGAAAGGAAACCACGATGCCAGTCGGAGAAACTTGATTTGAGAAAATCCCCCTTTTTTTTTTTTTTTCCTGACCTGTGAAAGTCGGTTACACTCTGGTTCAATACAAATGCTTTTATGGTCAGCAAATTTACAAATCTGATTCAGGGGACGCTTCCTAACTTTTAAAATCTTGTGCGAAGTTCTGAACTCTCACTGTGATAGTTTGTGGACTTTGAGATGGGCAGGTAGTACATAAAACTCTTTCCTTTCAGAGGTGAATCTGGTCAAATAAAACTCAATTATATCATCAGTGTTTTAAAGGCGAGCCATCTGCAGAGCAGACTTCTTGGTGTAACAACTCTGTCATCTCAGTTGTGGTATGTTTCAGTAGAGCTTCTTTGCTTTTATACATTCATTTCTGTGTGTTAGACCACAATCATGAATCAGAAGACAACTTTTCTTCAGTACCAGTTATCACTTGTACATCTGTTTTTGGTCAAGATGATCAGTATCTTATGACTGGTATAGGCAGAAGTTCTGTTTTTCCTTTTCCTTACCTTGCTAACAAAATAATTTATCTTATAGGTTGTTGTGGCCAGTACAATAATCATCCAGAATATTGGAGGTAAGAAACTTCACGTTCAGATTGCAGTGTTGTGTGTGTGAGTGTTTTGGGGCTGTGTATACACAGAGGGCAAATTGTAAGTGAAAAAATACATGAAAGGGGCTGACAGAGGAAATTTAAGGTTACAGTTTATCCGATCATGCTAGCTCAAGGACTGTAGTAGGTGTGCTTTTTCACATCATGTGGTCTTTATTTGTTAGGCATGTGATGCATATCACCATTGAGGTGTAGCCTTTGCCTTTCATTGCTACGTTTATTTCATTACTATGAGACGGTAGAATTTTGTGTGTACTAAATTCATGATAGTTTCCTTTGTTCAACGTTTTGTCTTTAGTGTGTGTGTGTATACAAATGTGTGTTATCCTTCATAAAATAACTTTTTTCACTGTAATTTCTTTTATCATCAGCCAGCCTAGCTCTGTTGCTCTTTTAACCATGCTCCATAGTACAGTCCTTAATAATAATGCAATCCCTCTTGATAAGAAGCCACCAGCAACATAAGTTTAAGCATCTAAAACGCTGTTAATGTCTAGCCTATAAGAAAAGTAGTTGTGTCCACCACAGTATTAGGAGAAGAATTAAAAACCCGAGTATTAAAAACTAAATAAATAAAAACAGATTGCTTTACAAGAAAGAGGTAGAGGAGATTGACTAGACTTCTGTTTTAATGCTAACATTTAAACTTGGCAGTATCCTGGATTTTTTTTCCTCCTGGATGAAAACAGGAAATGAGTTGAAAGCAAACCAGAGAGAGTAGGAGAAAGGGTGTGGATAGTCATTTAATAGTGACTGGGAGAAACAATGTTCCAGTGCCTGTCAATAAGCCAGGCACTTTTCTAATCACTGCAAAATAGACCTGGGACTAGACCAAGTAAGTGTTTTTACAATTAAATTAGTAGCTTTCCTTGTACAAAAATGTCAAATAGTGGAAACGTATTAATTTAAATGGCTGTAAAAATGATGCTGTTCATTTCAGACGGGAATGAACGCATTAATTCCAAAGTCTAAAGATTATTTATCCATCCAGGTTTTGGAGGACTTTATGTAGCAATGAACACATTTTTTAATTTCCTTCCACATTCAAGTGGACCTCTAAATAAACATTGTTAGACAAGGAGGGAATACAAAGGGAAGGTTCATGCAACACTGGGATCCAGTACAAGACTATGTGGTCAAAGGAAATTTGAATCTTATTTCTTCCTCATAACAGTTCATAACCTTCTCTGTGTGTCAGTTTTAATAGAACTCAGTTTTGTAACCCTAGAGGCCCATGCTGTTGCATGTTGGATATTATCAAACGACTTATTCCATCTTTTGTTGTGGACTTACTTCTCTGCCAGGAACCTGACCCTGGTTTGCCAAGAATTTCATTTCTGTTTAACTTAGTTAATTCAAGAAGCAGCTTTCACAATTGGAAAATATTCTTTCAAGTGTTTAAAATGCCCATCACTCTGATGGAAACTTCCAAATCCTCTGTGTTTTGGCTCTTTGGATTTCAGTGGGAAGATCCTTTGGGTAGGAGTAATGCAGGTATTTTGCTCATTTCAGACATTGGCTTCCTTGCAAAGATTAACCCATTTCAAACACCTGTGGGGAAAATTACCAAACTGAACGCGCACACAGCATTGTTAATCAAAGCCTCCGCCTCCACGCAGAGATATTCTGCCTTGTCCCTGAGTGGGGTGGAAAGTGTGGCCTTCATAGCACCTTGCACCATTCTGGGCACCCTGTGGATGCTTCATGCAGAATGGGGTAAATCGAGGGGAGTAATGATTTGTCTATCCAGGACAGAAGATGCAGACCATCTGGGTTTCATGTGGAAACACTGCTCCCAGCTGTGTTAACTCTCCCTAGATCCTGTTTCTTCTACAGTTCAGCCTCCAGGGGCCTGGCCAGTAGCAGCATGGTTCTTGGAAAGCATGTTGTTAAGGGAAAGCTGGGACCTGGAGCAGCAGTGTGGTATCAGGAGCCCCTAGTGCAGACAGCTCTCCTGTGACCCAAGAAATCCCCAGGATGTGGGGTATTAGGAGGCCCTTCCCCGTCAGAGCTGTATCTGCCATCAAGCCCTTGACCCTTGAGGAAGCAATCAAGATGCGAGAAGTTTTCTATCCTCTTTCCTCCCCTTCCATGAGTTTTGTGATGGGAGAGGTCAAGTCTTCGTTTAGTTTGCCCTGGAATGGGTACCACTGGATTTAGCAATGCAGCATTTGCATTGAGCCTTGCCTTGCCTCGCCTCGCCAGTGCAATTAAGTATTCCTTTCCTTTTGTTCCTTTGCATCCATCTGGAGGAACCGGCCAGGCCATGCCCCTTCGGCAGTCTTCCAAGCTCTGTCAACATCTTTAATTTCAGAGCAAGGCTAAAAATAAAATCGTTTTCTCTGATTACCTCCTCCATCATCAGAGCTGGATACATTGCATCATACGGTATCTCATTACAAAAAAGATGGGAGGGCAGCAGATAATGAATGATGGTTTGAGATAAAATAAGCCACTTTACTGGGGTTATTCTCACAGTCATAATGCATTCTAGGCATTTCATTGTCTCTAAGAATAACTATAATGTATAAATATGATTTACATTTGGCTTTTTTGGGATATTTTAAATAAACTTGTTTAAAAGGATGTCTTGAATGTTTTGGGGTTTTTTTCATAATTTTTTTTTCTCGTGGTTTTATTAAAAAAGGTGAAAGTGAATCTATTTTTAGTATCTTAACTTCACGCATTCAATGACTCTTCAATGCAGGGGTGCTAATTTTCCTAATATGAAGATGCATTTAAACAGTGTCACACAATTTTAAGGACAGCCGTAAGAAAAATAAATAGTGTCGAATTTGGGGTCTGCTTTGGAAAGCGTCCTTCTTTTTTATCATCTTTTAGACAAATTATCTGACTCCTGGGGATTCAAAGTTGACTTTTAGGATTTATAACCTTGTTTAATATTTTTAAATACAATGGTTTCATCTGTTGTTGCACAGAGGCAAAAAAATCAACATTTAAAGGGGGGGGCTGCTTTTATTTGAAATGCTGTAGAGTGTGTGCCACATACTCAAGCAGTGCTGATTGAATAGTCCATCAAAGTATCCAAAGATAGGTCTGGATCTATGAAAAATTGGCAGTAACATTATTATGTCCTAGTTATTTTTAAGAATACAAGATTTAAAAAGTGAAACCAGTCAACATTATTTGTGTATTCTGGTCATTTTGGAACAGGCATATTTAAATGTTCTTTAAAATAAAATTAAAAAAATCCCTACAGCCTAATAGTTTGTAGCATATTTTTACTTTATAAAGTGATATAAGCATCCCAAATATAGAATATCGAAAACAACGGCAAAATTAACCTAGCCTTCCCTACAGCAAAATTCATGTATTACCATAAATGAGATCAACAGTTAGCAATCTTTTAAGGCTGCAGGCTAGATTGACTTAATTTGTGTCCGAGATAGCCAGGGGGTACTCTAGGACCTAGTCACCACCACTGCTTGTCCTCGCAATGGTGCAGGGAAGTGACAAAGGCCCCCACCTCTGAATGCTGCCGAAGCGATGTGTCCATGGGCGAGATCAAATGGCTTTGGGGGCTGCATCCAGTCCACGGGCTGTAGGTTGCCAGCCACTAATATAGATGATCTGCTTTAGTAACTTTAGTGCAACGTGTTCGTATGAATCTGATACCTTTTGTTAATTCTACTTGTCAGTCTTTTATGACTTAAAGACTTCTCTACACCTCTGTGCCTATGCTAAAGAGCTGTTACTCACATAAATGCTACATTGCATAAGTTTGCAAAATGAACCCCTAGCAATGAAGTTGCCAGTTTACTTCTTTCCAGATCATCATTTTGCTGCATTCATCCAGGTCCCTTCTCCTCTTCCGCCTGTGCATGGAGTGCTCTCCAGGTATGCAGCTTGGGTTTGTAGTACAGAAGGGAGTCTTGAAAGATCCTTTTATGTCGCTGTTTCTTATTTATGCATCCCAACTCCTGAGAGCCCTGTCCATACAGTTGTAGGCCTGCATAAATGCAGGATTGCTGTGGGGGATGAGAGGTTGGGGAGACAATTGTGGAAGATTCTGAGACTTTTTTAGAGTTCAAGGCTATATTCATTTTCTCACGTAATCCTCTCCAGGAACAGCCAGAGCTGGAGGGCATCCCTCATATTCTTTCTGGATAGCAATGGATGGCTTGTTGTGGGTCAAAGCCATCACTCTACATCCTGTAAATCCCTTAGGTCCTGAAAGATCTGACAGGTTTGTGGGTGATTTCCATAGATATCTGCCATGTGGGATGAGGGAATTCTCCAAGAAAATCTTTAGGGAGATTTCCTAGTAAAATGTCCCTCTTGTTGATTTTGAGAAGAGAGTATCAGTGGGGATATGACAGCATATATAATGATGAAGTTGGAGAAAAATTATTTTAGCAAGACTTGTGGAAAATGGAGATGCATGCAATAAAATATTGCATAAGAGCAGTTCACAGGCTGTTGCCAGCACCAACAAATCTTCAGTATTTGAGGTCTAAAGCAGGAATTATGTGGAAAGAGTTTTATGGTGTATTTCTCCTGGCTATAGACTGGCATTAGATGAAGGTCATTGCTTAGGGAGCTGGAACTGGTCACAGGGCAAGGAAACTTTGAAATAGAGAGACGTAAATCGGAAATATTGGGAGTATGAATGTAAGAATCTAGAATTTATTAGCAGCTGGAATAAAACACAGCAGTAAAGCATTAGTGATCTCTGAAAGGATTTTCTTGCAAGAACAAAAGACCAAGATACTCCAAGGACGACTTGTTAGGTTACTAGAAGTGGTTTATCTGCTTGCTTGTTGAATCTAGATCTCTCCCTTCTCTCCATCTCTCTCCTTCTGCCTACAAATGCGTACATACATACAGAATCTTCATTTTACAAGGATTAGCAAGCTCCATTGCAAAAGCAGCTCAGTTAATTGATCATTTCTCTAATTGGTGCTTCCACAAATTTGTTAAAGGCTTGTCCTGCAGCCAGCTGGTTCTCAAGAGGGGCAAAACGATTTTCTGACTTTGAAAACATCAAACATAATTTCCAGTCTAGTTCCTACTGAAAGCAAGCACAAACTGCTGAACACCAACAAGTACAGGGGAAAGGAAACCCAGTGCTGGAGCAGTGCTAGCTTCATCTTGGGCTGCTCTGTGCTGCTTGCATACTACATATATATTTTTAAACATAAATACTAGGACTAGCTGTGAATTCTCTAGCGTGGCATTTTAGTCTGTGAATCTGATCAACAAAATGAACAGCGCATGAAAATTCTCTGCTATATACCATGCATAGCACATTTCCAAAAACGTAAGCAAATAACTGAACCACTTGCAAATATTAACATTCTGTTTTCTTGCAGTCTATTATGATGATGATTATTATTTGCAACTTCAGCAGTCTGCGTTTTCTAGACTGTGTGCTTACATGTATCAAGACACTGCAGGAAATTTTCTATGTTAGAGACACTTGTTTACAGGCTATTTTTGCTCTTTGCCCCCTCTTAGCAGAGGCGAAGCATCTCTATTATAGATAAAATATTCCCGAGCCATGTTCGTGCAACACCATCTACTGGTCAATCAGAGTACAGCGCTAATAGACTTCTGTGTCCGTCCCCCCCTCCCCCAATTAACTAGCTTTGGCTGTGGGTAGGCTTAGGAAGAGAGAACCCTTTTAAGCAGCACTTGTTTTTACATTTACTATAATCAAAACATTAGGCTTCCCCAAATTCTCTCAAATTGGGGAAGAAAGTATTTATAACAATGTTGTATGCTTTAAATGGTTAACCACTTTATCTCCACTGATGAGCTTGTAGGAAGTAGAGCTGGCATTGACCTATGTATAAAAATATGTAGAAAGCTACCAAGGTAATTAACTTGTGCTGAAGTTGAAGAAGTATATTTTAGAGCATGGAGTGAAATACCCAGATTGCAGGATAGTCTTTTTTTTTTTTTTTTTTTT
>NW_017729025.1:9533634-9537587 GCF_001723915.1 Gavialis gangeticus | reverse complement strand
TTTTTTTTTTTTTTTTTTTTCTTCTCCCCCCCCTGCTTTGCAGGTCCTTTCTTCTTCTTCTTAAAGTATCTTAAAACATTTCACAATGAAATGGTTATCTTGATTAAAGTTGTAATCCTAGAGGAATCCAAATGTGGAAAAACCAGTGAGAAAAATCAAGAGTTCCTCCGAGTCTCTCTCTGGGCAAAGTAGGTGCTCTTCAAACACGTTTAAAATGAATGGCCCCACAGAGTGGAAAGGCAAACATAGTGCATCTCTGTTGAGGACTGAATGGTTAATCCTTTAAGAAGTTACTGCACCTCCCCTGAGCGCAGAAAATCTAATTCTGTTCTTAAACAAACTTGAATGCTCATGTCCTTGCAATGCAGTTTGTGTTTGCCCTGAAAGCCTAATTATCCTTATCCTTATTGTTTTAAACTGAGGATTTCCAGTGCAGAACTGCTTTAATTAAGGGCAGGTTTGTCAACTCCCATACTAATTTAACAATTGATGGCTGTTAAAACCAATTAAGCTGTGTTTTCATAATGCAGTGAATAGTTGTTGGGTGACTTTTTAGCATTCTAAGGAGTGTTAATGTGTTGAAGAAAAGTACTACTTACATCTGTGTGCAGCCTAAATATATTTAGGGCTTGCTTTTATTGGGAACTTATACTGGCATAGTTAAATCAATAAAGTTATACCCATATACTTCCTCTATGTAGTCATTTGTGTTGCAGAATACAAAGCAGCCTTAAATAGAAGCTAAAAAGTAAAAAGGCTTTCTTACACTACAGAGAATGCCTGATTTGCCCAGGGAGTTTTAATATACCTATAGTGGCTTGAGTATCTAGTCTACCATATATCAGTTTAAATTTCCAGTTTGGAGAAGATCTCTTTTTAATACTGCACTTTTTCAATACAACTACATGAAAATGATTATTTGTAAACCTTTGTTAGACTATATTGCTTTTGTAATTATCTAGAGATTGGAGGAACTTCTAACACTTGGTTTAGATGCTGGTTTTGAATGCGTGTTTAAAAACAAAATACCCAGGGCAATAGTTAGGGTAGAGAGCCCCGTGCTACATAGCTTTACTGCTGCTGGTAGCTGAGCTGGCTTGTTCAGAGCTTGCCTGGGTATCTTCCCCAACACTAAGATCTGCCAGTTATATATATCCTGAGAATTGAAACAAAAAAATACCTCTGTAGAGAGGCTATAGAGTCTGAGAGCTGAAGTAGGATGATGGCTTTTGGTTATGTTCATGCTTCATTTCTTGTGCTTTTTTCTGTTCCTAGTTTGTTTGGGGTTTTTTACAGTATTATTTTGAATTGCAGTACCTCCATTTAATGTTCCTGCAATATTTCCATCCCTCATCCTCCTCCGCCCATCCCACCCTGCAAATCCCCATCAAACAAAACTAACCTGCTAAAAATTGAGCGCTGTGGATTTGTCGTCTTTTTTTCATTCTTGACGTCTGCCTCTAGATTTCACCTTATTTAAGAGAACACTTTCACTTCACTTCTCTAGGGCAGGACAGACGACAGGTAAAATGACCTCGATACTAGCAGTGGGAGACATAAGTTCAAATGAATTTGTCATATGAAGCTGCTAGGAAAGGTCCCATTACAGCTGATTAATCCAGCTCGGTTTCTGCCTGCCTAGCGAGAGGTAATGTGTGTTCTGACCTAGTGCAACGTCTCACTAGTATTGGGTTTTTTCTTGTTAGTTTTTAACTTTTCTTGACGATTTGAAATAACTTTCGTGGTTGGGTTGTTTTATGCAAGGAAATAAAGCTCTTAGTTCTTCTTCCTTCCTCTGGCCTGTTTGTGAGGAATTGGCCTGGTGCTCCCCAGTTCCGCAAGATGAAATTGCTTTATTCCCTCTCGCCATCTGTCACTCAGTCCTCCGCTTTCTCCGTTTCGATACGGCATCAAAGTCTGCTTATGGATTTTTCACAAAGTCCATTTTCTTCTCCCCCTCCCATAGTATAAAGTTTGGGAAACACTTTAGGATCCTTTTCTTCAGGAGGAATTTATTAATACAGGGTATCTTTAAGGAAAATGTAATATGCTCAACTGATCTGGCAGATCAAGGCGAGCCTCGCATAAAGAAAGTTCTTCTCAACCGTGGGAGGCTTTTCAAGAATGTATCACCAGGTTTGATATAAGGAAAGAGTTAACTATGTTAATTGCTAAAGATTCCTTCTGAGGATGAATACACCATCTCCGGTGTCACTGCTTTGGACTTTGGCAACAAATACATGTCTGTGGCTAGGATGTTGAGGAAAACTCCAGTTAAAAGTTACGGGAACCAAAAAACAAAGCCATTTAGTTGGCATAACGTTAGTGCCAGAAATATAGCAGCCATAGGCTTTTCCCCTTTTCAGTCTTTCAGATGATGTTTTTTTCACATCTGGATCCACATAGGCAACGACAGAGTATTAATGTGCAATAGATAACACCAAATAATGCATTTCTTCAAGATACATCTGTAGTGAATCCCAGCTCATGGTGGTATTATGGGTTATTATGTAATAATGAACGCCTAAGGCAAAGTAGCCTGATTGAAAATGAAAATCATTCCTTTTTGAACCAGGTAGCCAACATCAGGGTTTCATCGTGTATAAAATGATCTGTATTTTTGATGAGCACGGTCAACTGCTGCTCTCATGAACATGGTGAATCTATTGGACAAGGTGGTAAATAATAATTTTATTCCTGGTAAAACATTGTATTACAGCATTTCCAGGAGTGAGCTCATTACAAAGTTCAGCTCTCAATAGTCCACATTGAGCCAGTTCTTAATACAGACAAAAAATGTTTTAAAGATCATTAGGGTTGCAAAGACAAGCACTCAAAAAAATCAGGAAAAGCATGAAATTAAGATTGCCTTTCAACTGTAGTTCCAGCAACGCAATGCATTTTAAATTTGTTCCTTAGCATCCCTGCCTTATTCAATACATGGAATAAACTGTAAATGAAGCGGGGAGAGAACAGATGTTGTTTGCACATATATAATCCACTGAACTGAGTGCCACGATACCAGAACTCAATGCCACCATTCACTCGAATTCTGGCCAAGACTGCTGGAATTACAGGCAAGCAAGAGGGCTGCATTATAGTTGCATTTACAAATATATTTCTGGCATTTGCATTTTTTTTTTTTTTTTTTTTTTTTAATGCTTGACTTCATGTTCATGACTGTCCTCTCTTTCCCTCCTTATACATGCAGACCACCAAGGACAGGGAGTATTTCATTTTTAGCAATATAACTTGGTGCATTTGTGGCTGCATCTGACGTTGCAGAGATCACAGCATTCCTTGCTTAAGACCAGATATACCTGTTTGATTCTGTTCAACATGCAGGCACTGGGGAGAAGAAAAAAAATTATAAACTTTTGTATTTATTTTCTTACTTAGCTGGAAAAAGAAAGAGTTGATGCAAATTATTCTACTGCTATATCTCTTCTCAGGGGAGCACTTTCCAATTTTGGTTTGAATAAAATTGTATCTTTTTTTAAAAATCTAAATGGATTTTTCCAAGCCATGAAGTGATCATGGTCTTTATTTTATCCATATTGTGTAATATTCTGGAGGTAGCTATTCTTTAGGCAGAAGCATACTTGTAGTCTGGAAAAAAGAAGCTAAAGTTTAATCTTTTAAACTGTGAATACAGCATGGCATCTCGTACAGTACTGTTTGCTCAGGACTTGCTCAAAGAATTAGTATTCATTTTCTTTGTGTCTAGGGAGGGGGGGGAAGGACAAGGGGAAAAAAAAAAGGAGAGACCAACCTAGAAAAGGACTACTAAAAACTTTTTATTTCTGTAAGTTTGCCTACGGAAATTGTATAAACAAACAGAAAGGAAGAAATAATCATTCATACAAATGTTTAACATGTGCGTATTTCTTGTTGCATGATTGGTTCCCTCCTTTTGGAGTTAAATTCAGTGAAATAGGACTCCTATTTTGGAA
>NW_017729025.1:9522480-9528634 GCF_001723915.1 Gavialis gangeticus | reverse complement strand
TTTAACATGTGCGTATTTCTTGTTGCATGATTGGTTCCCTCCTTTTGGAGTAAAATTCAGTGAAATAGGACTCCTATTTTGGAAAAGAGAGTAAGTGCACAACAAAGGATAAATGATCAAATGATTAGCTAGAGGCTATTAGGAATGCATGGGAAATGTGACAGATCACGTATTAGCAGGACATTTGATCTCAAAATAAATTTGAAGCCTTTTACAGCTGAAGTTGGCAAAAAAAATTAAGAATTATTGTAAGGAGATACCTGAAACTTCAGAACAGTATTGATGCACTGAATTGCATTTAAAAAAAGCAAGAAAGGTTTTGGGAAGGAAAGTTGTCAATTTTAATATAAAAGAAGCTTTCATTTATGCACTTCAGTTTTTTTAATCTGTCTTTCTTTGAAATGATCCATGCAAGCATTTATAGGCCAGCAACAGTAATACTGACCACTTAAAATTGCATTCAGTTGTCCATATGCCTAGACTACATCTAATTTCTGTAATAAGAGTAAATTTGAGGGCACCAAATAAAATGTCACCTCAGACCTTAAAAACAGCCATGTGTCAACAGGGAAACACAGACCTCGATTGGAAAAATCTGAGCTTTTTAATGCAAAGAAGTGAATATTTCCTTATTTAGTGACCTAGCAACTGTTTTTAATTTAACCTTGCTGTAGGTACATGTCACTTTGTATTAATGCAATTCGCTTTCTTTATAGAGATCGCATTCCTTCTCTGAGTATAACATTAACTGTTTCCGTGCTTCAGCTTGTGTGTTTGCTAAACTTTAGAAGATTGGAATAATCCTTTTTAACCTAATTTTAAAACCATCTTTTAGAAGCTTATATTTAATTTGAACTTTAAATTGATCTCTAAAAAAAATCTAAGTATGTAGTATCCTGGAATAAAACTTTAATCCCATTAGATACAGTAAACTTTTTCTTCAGTTTTTAAACAGAGCTAAATTGTTGTATGCAAAATGAAGGATGGTGGGTAACTATGGTGATTTGTTTTTTGGTGTGGGCTGAAGCTAGCTATAGAACTTGGTGATTTGTTGAATAAATATCTTTTGAACTTTGAATTCTGCATAGACCTTTATTGTCCGTTTCACAGCAATATAAAAATGACCTTCCTTTTCTAGAAGATGAAAATTATTATAAAGGATAATATTCGATGCAAGTAGGGTTGGCAAGCTGGTCAATTGACTGGTTAAATTTTGTCAGTTGACCAGTCAATTAACTGCAGGTTTTTCACTGGTCAAAGATTATAGCAGTTTAACCAAAAAAATCATATGTTTTGTGGTTTTCTTGACAGAAATAAAATTTTAAAATTTTTAACACATTTTTAATAGAAAATTTTTGCTTTTTCTGTCTATTAGCAATTTTTTTTTACAATTTTTGACTGATATTTGACCAGTCAATTGACCAAACTATTTGACCAGCCAAATATCCAACCTTAGATGCAAGTAATAGTGAAAAAGTTGTAGAAGTACCTACTTTTAACCCAAGACCAAAAAAGTGACAGGTGAGCATGCTTTAATAATCAAGAGCTGGTGGACATGTTTTTTTAAAATATATTCTGTCCATCTAACAGAATGATAAAGTCATAAATATAGGTCATAGCTCCCATATTATTAGCAGCTAATGGAGATTTTTCTTTGGTAAAAAAGTAGGCAGTTTATTTGGTGCAGGTGGAACAGTATAGATGTTATAATGACAACTTTTGAAGTCCTCCTTGGCAACACACTTTCTCCACTAATTATGTTTTAATATCAATTTGTGAAATTTCTATGAATCCAGTATTTGCCCAAGTTGCTGCAACGCATGGAGAAGTTAGTGCAATAAGAATGAACTTAGAAAATCAAGCATTTTTCTTTGAATATTTTCAAAATAGTAGAACATCATCACTGCAGGTACCATACCAGCAGTTACACAAGGAGGGAAGGAGTGTTACAGCATTGCAATCTGCCACTACATTGTAGATCATGTTTAAGAGGCGAAGCTTAGCAAGATTTCCTTCTTCTTCTGGTGTAATTTCTACATCTTGTCTCGTTCAACCTTTCTATTGTACACTTCTGTTAAATGCTCTCATAGGAGTATAGTCTGTTTGGCTGCGCTAGCTAACACCAGTACCTGGCATGTGAATTTGCAGATAAATCTAAAGGAAGTATATGAAAAAAAGTATTAATTCCTTCAGTGGTGCCACAGAGTCTAAGTAGAGATGTTCCATCCACAGCCAGTCTGGTTGAGCCTTGCTAATTATAATTTCAAGATGCCAGTATGCCAATACTAAATCTGTTCCACTTCCGTTCACAGCTATGTCGTCTTATCTTTTAATTGTTAAATCTGAACTGCCCGGTACAATTGCAGGGTTCTTAAGTGGAGAAGAAAGCGGGTAAGGAAAAAAATATTTCAAATGTTTATTATCTAATGGGGAAAACGCAGTTCCCGTAAAGATTGCTAAGCTCCGTTGCAAGGTGTGGGCATGGGTACCAACACTTCCCTTTGATTTCACATTGCCAGAAAGAAGTGATTTATAGTTGTTCCTGGAACACAGGATGCAGTTAGCATATGTAAGTGTTCTGCAGTTCACAAACGCATACAGAGCCTGATTTTCTTTCTCTTGCAGCAGTTTCCTTTCCTACACTTTTTAAAGTTAAAGGTAAAACCCTGTCCAAAAAAATGCCTGTCCCCTGAGAACTGAGCTTGAAAAGCAAAGGAAGGGGGCAAAAAAAAACTGCACAAACTGCTGTCATGTTATCGCTGCACATATTTTTAAACCACAATACAAAAACGGCAGGCATTCAAGTTTAAATATTTTGTTGTCTTGCTCCAGTAATTGGACTTGTCTTGGGAAACATGCCAGGTTTCCAGACTTGGTTTATAATTCCTCCATTTGGTTTCCAGTAAAGAAATTATGCTTTTAGTTCAGATGTATAGCAGTATGTAAAATTAGCGCTCTTCAGATCTATATCAGAACCACTGCAAGAGTACTGTGGCTGTACTAGCTAAGAAAAACATTTCAGCTTTAGCACTGGAATATCTTACTTTGGCTGTTACAAGCTGCCATCATTTATGACGGCGTGTTTTAGTTGTTAGCTATCTTTTCAAACTGCCATTTTTGTAGATTTTGAACTCTAATTTTTTTTCCTGGGTTTAAATTTGAGGCTGTGGCAGTATGCACACTTGTGATTTTCTATATTGTTTTTATGGATGCATTTTGCCTGATATTAGCTTTAAAAAGGTTATAGTGTTTTAGATATTTTTAACTAATGCTTTTTGTGCTTGCCGCAAAAGCTGCTGTCATTTTGACGAGGGACAGAAGTTGCACATAAACCAGTATAAGTGATTGGAAACCGGTTCAAATCCGTAACACAACAGAAGTTCAGTGTATATAAACTGCTTTCAAAATGGCTAAAGCAGTATAACGTAAACCTGATGGATGTAGTATCAGATTTAACACAGTCTAGCAGCATCCCAGAATGCTTTGCACCTCCCCCACAACTCTCCCCGTCCTACAGTGTGGGCAGGCCAACTTTGGCCCAAGCTGTCTGCTCAAACCAAGCAAGGAGGTATGCTCTGGCACCCCGCGGCTTCTGGCCTGGGCAACTGCAGGCCTGTGGCTGCATTTCCAGGATCAAAAGTGAACTTCTGTTCACTTGCTTGTCAGTTCAATCTCTGCAGCTTAGGCTAACCTGCAAAGATTGAATCAATTCAGTCTTGGACTTTTTGACTGTCTGTACTTAGCCCTTAAGATGGATCAGAGTTGATGTTATTACATGGGGAGGTTTAAGCCTTTTCTGATTGTGCTTTTAATTTGGTAAGTTTTTGTAGTAAACGGAAAAGCCACGGTGGCCTCACTTTGAGCCATGGTGGCCTGAAGTGTCTGAAGAGTTTATAGGTTACATTTTATCAAAATCTTTTCCCAAATTTTGTCTGGCTTGAGGACCTAATTATTGACTTGACTTTTAAATAGTGGCTGTATTCATGTAAAGTGACTTTTTCAACAAAAATTCAGAAGAAGGAAAGCAGGAACTTTTTTAGATGTATATGCCACCCTTCCCCAACAGGCTCAGGGCAGCTTACAATAAAAGAGGAAAAAAATATAGAAATTGAATAAACTATTACAATAGGAACAATCAACCCACCCAGGTACAAGATTCCCCACACCCCGCAAGCTGAGAAGTCATCCACCCCATCCCAGCCACTACCCTGCCTCTCACCTAGGAGAGAGTTTCTCCCCACTCCACCCAGCCCAACATCTGTTTCCAACTTACAGTCAATACCTCTGGAAAAGATGATTCCCTTCTACCCATATTCCCTGCCACCTCGACGCACTCCCATGGCCCTACCTCCCATGTCCTTACTGTCCCTTCCCAGCTATAGCCTCCCTCTCAAAGGGGAGTGGGGCTTGCAGCTCTCTCCAGAATCTATTAATTATCCCCTTCCCTACAAAGAGAACCTGTTCAGCTGAAAAAGAAAAAAAGCCCACACACTTCTTTACCCTCTCTCTCAGCCAAAGGGTAAGGCAAAAGCACTCTTTTGAGCATTCCCCTTTGGTGGTGCCTGCCCTAGACACCTGCTCCAGGGTGGCCCGCAGTCCCTTGTAAAGCCACAGAGTAGTGAAAACCCCTCCTTTGCTGCCAGTCTGGCTCCACTTGCCTACTCAACCTCCCAGCCCTTCCCCTGCTCTTGGCCCCCAGAAGTGGGTTAATAACAACTTTTGTAGTGAGTTAATAATAATTATGCATTCAGTAATAAAACCTCAAAAACCTCCTCTGTTGAGAATGGGGTCTCATTCTGCTGGGCACTTCACAAGTGTGGGTGTTATGGTGACACGGTCCCTGCCTCAGCATCACGTGGTCCAAAAAAGAGTTGACGTTTGACCACCTAATGAAGAGTCAGCCAGTCTTTACTGGTTGTGCAGTAAATCTGTCAAATTTTCAAAATAAGGATACTAACAAAATAATGTATTTTTTCCTTGAAACAGTGTACGGGCTTTTTTAGCATTTAGGTCTAGTTCAGTTCCCACTGAAGGTTTTTGATCGTCAAGTTTTTGATCGCAGCATTATGGTCGTGATCCAGCTCCCCAAATCTATACAGGCAGACCTCGAACTTACAACACAATTGGTTCCTGAAAACCGCATCTTAAGTCGAAATGTAACTCTGAGCCAATTTTCCCATAGGAAACAATGTTATAAATGGGGGATTGGTTCCTGAACCAAGGCCCGATACCTTATTTTCACCAAAAATATCCCAGAATTTTTTACTCAATCAATTATAGATGAATAATATAGCTACATTAATGTATTTATGTTGTAAATAGCAATCGTATTGATTTGGAAGGACTTCTTTGAGGTGACTTTGAAGAATTTTTTTAAGGTTCTTGGCTGGAGTCTTCTCAGGAGTCTTGGCTGCAGGTTTTTCTGGAGTCTTGTCTGTTTTCTTAAAGAAGGTGTCCAAGGGAATTTGGACAGATGTTCTCCGGGGGGGGGGGCGGCGCAGCGAACTTGTTTGCTAGCGTGGTGTCGTGTTGGATCAAGCGTTGTAAAGTCAAAACTGACATCACAAAGTCAAAGCAGAGTGTCGATTTATAAATGTCGTAAGTACGAAACGGTGTAACGCGAAACATTGTAAGTCAAGGATTGCCTGCACTCAGCTTATGACAAATAATTAAAAACTACCTTTTAAGGAATTCCATAAGTGCGTAAGCCAGGCCAAGATACTCCTTCCTTTCTTGCATGTGTCAAAGATGGGAGCCTGATCACTTCACCTTTTAACTTACATATCCTATTGAAGCCCCATGAAGTAGCCAGAATCTTGAATACTTTTTTCCTTTTGTATTTGACACAATCCTGGTGTATAACTGCTTGATAGTAATTTTTTTTAAATCACAAAAAATAATTGAATACAGAAAATATGTAATAAAATATCTAATCTGAAGAGCACAGATAGGCAAGGAACATAAAAATTGTGTATGCTGATTTAAGGAATTCTACTAGACAGTTTATTTCCAGATGTGGTTACATGACAGTTTTGTTTCTGTTAGGTCAGTTTGGTATATGATACCCTTTCATCTGGTGCACAGTTTTTCTTGAACTGCAGTTATTTTAACAAACTGACACTTTTGAAATATCATTATCTGCAAAAAAAAAAAA
>NW_017729025.1:9508798-9522439 GCF_001723915.1 Gavialis gangeticus | reverse complement strand
AAAAAAAAAAAAAAAAAATTATATACATATGTAGATCATAAATATGCATGCATGTATTTAGATCATATATATATGCAGATAGAATTATTTCATAATGATAATGTAAAATCTGCAGGATCAGAGCCAGTGTTTACAACATACCTTAATGTCTTTCCTATAGTAATAAAATGCAACTTAAATATTTGTAAATTGAATTGTTTCAGTCAGTTTGCATAGGAAGAGTTCTAAATATTTTTTATTTTTGCATAAGAAGAATTCTAAAGATTTTGTAGCTTAAAATAAAGGCTGTGTTAAAATGTTGTAATTTGTGAGCTTTCTGTTAACGTTTAATGATCCTGTCAGGATGATCTGATTGGTGCAATTTAGTTGTCTTGCCCATGTGTGGTATAATTGATAAAGACTGAAAGTAAAGTCCTAATTTAGAACATATGAATCTCTCTTGTCCTGTTGTATTCAGGAATGAAATTAAGCAATTCATAAATCTGTCTGTTTTTAGTTAAAATATAGAGTGAGCACATCGATACGGCTAAGGATTTATACTCCACATTTCATATTTGAAATACTTTTTATAATGTAGGGTTAAAATAAAATATCAAAGCAATTTTAAAGGGAATCTTAAACTGTTCTTAGAGAGAGAGAATTTACTTTTTAATACTTTATGGAAAAAACTGATGCCCAGTTTCAAAAGTGTTGTTCCATTGAATTTTTTTAAAAATAGACTTCTATATTCCAAGCTAAATAAGTATTAATAATCTTTTTTTTAAATAGTTTTTTCCCCCTGATTAACGTTTTGCATGTTACAGTTCTGTTTTATGGGGTTTCCTATTCCTGTTTTTTCAAAAATGTGTTTTGCCAAATATACTGTTGACTACTATATGGTACCTAAAAATAGTTTGTCCTCTTGCTCTTCTAGCTCATTGATTAGTCATGGGAACTTTGGATTTGTTACCTATTGGTCTAGACAGTCATGTGACTTCCAGTACACTTGGTACCTCTGCTTTATCAGAGGTGTTTCAACTAACATTTATATGATTACTTATTCTCCTACTGCTTTTAAAATTCACAGCCACCCTGGAGGGAAAAAATTTATGAAAAACATGAAAGTAGGATTGTGTGAAAGTAATGCTAATATAATGAGACTTAGCACTTCCGTCTGTCTGTCCGTAATGCTCTGGGCCAACTGTGCATGTGCAGCCTGGAGCCTTAGGACAGACAGACAGATGGGGGCGGGGCCAGGGCCAGGCTGTGCTCCCTGCTGTCAGATGCAGGGACCGGCTGTATGGGGGGTGTAAATTGTGACTGTCGGGGGGCATGTGTGGCGCACAGCCATACGGGGGAGGAGGCCGTGGCACACCACTGCAGGGGAGTGGCAGGGGGCACAGGCAGTGCCGGTTGGCTGCAGCACATGGCTGCGGGGCAGGGCGCATACCCCTGCCTGCTCCCTGTGGCACCCTGCAACCACGCATCCTGACCCCATGCCAGGAGCACCAAAACACAGGAGGGGCATGGCCTCAGGGGCTGCCCCCCCCCCCCCACTCCATGCCCCCTCCACTGCTCATAGCTGGTGGGTGCTCCCCACGCAGGGGGAGGGGCATGGCCACTGGGTGATACACAGGAAGCTGCCACAGGGGGGCATGCCGCATGGCCACAGGGTGCCACAAGGGCAGTGGGCAGAGGAGTGTGGGCAGCGCCTGCCAGATGCAGCATGTGGCCATGGGGCAGGGCATGTCCCCCATGCACACTCCCCATGCAGCACCCTGCAGCCATGCGCCACTCCCCTCCCATGCTGGGAGCACCTGGGGGGTGCATGTGTGCAGCATGTGGGTGGGTGTGGCCCATGGATGGGTGTGTTTGGCTGTGTGTGTGGCATGTGACTGCTTGGGGGGGGGTGAGGCACGTAGCTGGGTGAGTCTGTGTGTGACATATGGGTTTGTGTGGCGTGTGGGAGGGTGGGTGCAGTTGAGTGGGAGGGTAGGTGTGGCTGGGGGTGTGGCGTGTGGCTGGGTGGGTGGCTGTATGTATGGTGTCTGTTCTTGGTGTGTATGTGGCATGGGGCTGCGTGTGTGTAGTGTGTGGGTGGGTATGTCTGAGGTGTGGGGGGTGCATGGGGCTGGACCCAGTGATGGGGGGTTGCACGCAGCCAGATGTGGAGGAGCAGCAGCGCGAGGCGGTGGGTGGTGGTGCTCTGTCCCTGCCGCCCACCCGTCGTTCTTGATGGGCACTTTGCTAGTCCTAATTATATTGGTGCACACTTTCACAACATGTTCTAGTGAAGTAATGAGTAAATTCAGCATTTTTGAAGTGAATGGAGAGAGATTTGTTTTTCTATTTCTTTAAAAAGAGAGCGGTAAATGCCCTTTTCTTTACCCCAGGTGGCTGCTGGAGCTCTGCTGCCAGCACGGAGGAGTAGCATGACAGCTGCAACTCACTGCTGAGATTAGCAGCTTCTCATTAGAAAGTAATTGAGGTTGTCGTACTTCACATCTAGGCCAAGAGGACATTTTTGAAGTGTAACATACTGTGTCCAGAAAAGTTTTTAACATAAGGGGAAATTGTTATGTGTATTGAAAAGAAAACCTCCAGTTGGCAATAATGCCCTTGGCGTCATGATTCGGGGCTCTTTTTCACACCATTTATTACTTTTTTAAACAAAACAGACAGGTAATTGTCCACACTAAGAGATGGTCTGGTTTTTTATGGTGATTTTTCCTGTCTCACAGGTGATACTCTGCTTTTCTTAAGATAACATGAGGGCGCTGCCTGTTTATGAGGTGCTAACCATATCCTGGACTAAATAAACTCTTAAGGCCAAAGGCCAAGGTGTTTATAGGTGATAAACTGGGAGGTTGATATGCAAGATGTGTATCAGTCTAGGATGCAGTTACTACCAAGTGCAGGGGAGCACCCTCAAGATGCTGCTCTTTTTAATGTTCGTACCTCCATACTTCACGCTCTTTGGAGGATGGACTCTAGCTTCTGACTGCATTTTGCCTTCTGCAGAGCATTGCGTACCTGTGGCACAGGGCGTAGAAGTGATGGGGTGATGATAACAAAATGGATCTCTTATCTTTTCACCCCTTTCTCTCCTTTACCTTTCTTGTACATCTCCTTTTTAAGGAATAATTGAACGACTGAAAAATATGTTTTTTTTGTTTGTTTTTTTTTTAAATAAAAAAGATTATTTTAAAATCTCTTTCTGATTTTTTGCTTTTTTTTTTTTTTTTTCCCCTCATTCTCATGTTTTCCATCCAAAGTTATCGGAAAGCCAATTTGGGATATTTGTTTCTCCTGCTTTTTGCATCCATCCACACTGTTTTCAGTGTGGCAAAATGGAGGATTGGCTTGTTTTAAAAGTTGCAATGGGGTTTTAAAGGGCATAGCATACATTTTATGTAGCTCTATACTTCCCCGTTGGGCATTTCCACAGAGAAGATAATCCAAGGTCATGCACGAGTTATGAGGGATAGGTGCATGAAGCTAAAAGAGCCTTTTTTCTTCTGATTTGCCAGTCAAAGTACAACTGGCATACTGTTCGGATAGTGAAATATAATCGTGGTCTTGGGTATCTCTACCTTCTGATCAGCTAGCTAGCATAAGATAAGGATTTGAAAGCTTCCAGATCAGAAAATACCCATAGCAATCTAAATCAGGCCTCTTCAACTGGTCTGAATACCGGTATTTTCCCAACAAGATTGTAGACAATGTTGGTCAGTAAAAGCAGTGTTCTTGCACTCAATCAACTGAGAATTGGCAGTAATCAGATATAAATAAAAAGTCCAAATCCCTAAAAGTAACACGGTGATCAATTAGGATATGATACCAAACAATTTTGTTAGTCTCTTTCCTAAGTTTTGTCCAGGATTAGTGTTTAGTAACGACTAGGTATTTCTTTTATTGATCACTGTAAGTAATTTTGTTCCAATAGGTCTTGGTTTCTAAATGGCAGATTGCTGCTGCTGATTACTTCAGTCTGCATTGTCTTTCCTCTGGCACTTCTCCCCCAAATCGGTAAGTGATTTTAAGGAGGGAAAATAGTATTATTGTATTTTAATAGCAATTACAATTAAGGACTTTAAAACCTTAATGGCTTATTTATTTATTCTAGCTGGCAGGGGGTTGGTAATGGTGGGGGCTGCTTAAGCTATTGTCATAGGTTGTGCCTCCCGACCCTGCCTAGTTAACCTATTACTTGAGTTGCAGTTGTATTTTGTCTGCAATACTAAAATAAAATCTTTACAGCAGAACATTAAAGAGCTGCATTTACTTACAGCATGCCATTAGTGGTAAGCCAGTTCTAATTCTGCCCTGCAAAGCTGCATAAATGATCTGTGACAGGCAGCTGGAATGCTGTTATTCCGAGTCCTAAGCCCCAGATACCGAGAACTGTAATAGAAAACATGCCTAAAATGTAAAGCTTTAGCTGTACGTTAGGATCACTTTCCTTATAAATTGCCATTTATTTTTACTGTTATTTTACAGGCTTTCTTGGCTACACAAGTAGTTTATCATTTTTCTTTATGGTGTACTTTGCTCTCGTGGTAAGTTAAAAATCAGCGCACAGCTTATCTATCTAAATTTTTTTTCTTATTGTTTAAATGTTTTTATAAGTCTCTTTTGAAACGGACGGTCCCCTTTCCCCTCCCTTAAGCTCTCTGTAAAATCAAGAGTTTTCTTTATGTCCCTGCATACACATGTTTGGACAGGATAAGTTTGTTTTGCTGAAGAGGCATGAAAATGTGTGTGAACTTTTTCAAGCATGTGAAAAGGTTTAAAATGATTATATTTTTGGATTGGTAAGCATAGTTATATTTTTTTTGTTTTGCTGGCAGTGCAGTGAAAGAATTGGTATGTATACTTTTGTTTCCCTCCTTATGGAAAGGAATTCTGTTTTCTTAGCTCCTAATGATTACTTACTGTAACTAGTGCAGAAGAAAATTTAATAGAGTCCAAATAAATTAAATTTACATGTACATTGGAGTGAAACAGCTCAAAAAGAGACAAAGAAAACTAAAGTTCTCTAAGGCAATATACGGAATTCATTACTGCTTCAATGACCTTATTCTTCACTGGGCAGGAAAATGTTGTTTCTCTGAGCCTAATGGGGCATTTTGATTGTGATACTTTCATGCTGTAAGCTGTGTGAATAAGATGGATCAAAATATTGGAGGTAAGATATGCTCTGCAGATCCAAAAGGAAAATTGCGTCTTAGGATTGCATTGGTTTTCTCTTAGGAGAAGGTAGGCTGTTGCTAATGTACAAATATAATATGTAGAGGGACTGGGTGGTTTGAATTTTGTCAAGAAGATATGTAAACAAGAGTCTTAGTTAAGAGCATGGCAAGAAGTTTCCCCGTAACCCTTCTTCCTGGGGCTTGCTTTGACTTGCATGTAGGACTTTTCTTTACAATGGAAAGCAAGTCCAGCAAACGTGTTATCCAGAAGAGCAAGACAGTCCATTAGGAGCTGAACTGTGTGATAAAACCAAACTTCAAAGCTGTCAAAACAGCTCCCTAGGGTATTCGTCAAGAGGTGAAATGTTCTCATGGGGTCTTCTAGAGCTTAGTATTATGGAGTAGAAACAGTACCCCCAGAGTTAATGGGAAGTTGCTTAAAATGTTGTTGTTAGCCCAATTTTTGATCTTTCCTCTAAAACCTATTAAAGTCATCTGCCTCAACAGTGACAGTGTAGGTCAGGAGCAGAGGTGGGTTGCAGAAACTTGTAAAATACACTCATTAGTTCTTTTAAATGTCAAGGGATCTTACAGATCTTACAAAAGTTGTACAGATCTTACAAAAAAAAAAAAAGGGTGAAAACACCAGAACATTTAAAAATAAATGGCTTTAAGGAAGAAATATATGCATAGAACCATCACAGCTAGATCTGCAAACCTAGAAGATACTTGGATCTGGGATCTTGATTCTGATCCCAGATCTTGTGTGTGCAGATGCATAAGAAATGTTACCGAATTCTGGAAGTCATGGGGTACTGCATTCCTAAGGAAGCTTTTTTAAAAAATGGATGTTTCTTCCTCGTGGTTTGTATGTGACAAATGAGACATTACTAAGAATATAAGTGGGACCAAAGTATTGATATGCCAATGTGTATATTTAAAGAAAAATACTGTTACTTAAAAATTTAGCCTGATCTGTGTCACTGAGACTGGAAGCTGTATTAAATACAGTTTGCTATGAGGCAGGTGATACGTACTGCTGAAATGGATGTTATAGTTTGTACAATATTAAATTGCGCAGTGGCAGATACATTTTAATGTGTTCCAGAAGAAATTGGCATCAGTCATATGGAAGTAATACCCTTATTTTACATATGCAATAATTCTGTACAATTGGTTTCAAGTACATACCATCTGTTTGCTTGTAAAAGCACAATTTTTATATATGGCATGCAAATAGGACGTGTGTGATCTGTTGAGCCCAAGCAGCATGGTCTAATGGATAGGCCAGAATATGAACAGTCCAAGGACTGTATTCCTAGCTCCATCTGCTTGACCTCATCCAAGTCGTACTTTCTCTCTGTACCTCAGTGTCCTCATCTGTAAAATGGAGGTAAGTCTTCCTTTGTAAAGGACTTTGAGACCAGCATGTTAACAGCTTAAATATGTTTATTTTAGAACCTGATTCTGTCGGGTCCTGAGCACCATCAGGTTTTTTGTTGGTTGGTTTAGTTTTTCTTTTGGCTTTTCCTTGCTCAGCTTCTCAATTTGGGTCCTAACGGAAGAGGAATTTGATCTGTTCACTTTTTAGGTGCAAAGTTAAAATTCAAGGTTGCTGAGAAGACTGTCACTACATTTTTCAGTCCAACATAGCTGACCCCAGCCAGTATTTAATTTTATTTTTTCTAAATCTGTGCTTCCGGAGCAAAAGGTAGTTATCGAGCAGCTCAAACGCTGCATGGTGCCTGTGGCATCGCTAAGCCCGAGTCCCACCTGAGCCCTGTAGGCACGACTAGAATACAGATGGAACCAGTTTTCCTGCTGCAGGATGAATAACGTCAGTGGGGAAACTTGGGACCTTAGAATTTGTTTTTTGGAAATGTTTTAATGTGGGTTTGAAATACATGGCAGGGTGTAATTTAAAGCAAACTTTCTAATACCTCAGAGACAACATTTTAATGTAAAATGGGCTTAAAACTGGAGCTGGTGATTTGCTGCCATGGTTGCGTGACAGGTCGGGTGATTGGTACTGCTGCAGACTTCAAACATCCCCCTGTGTTGGTAACTGCTGGTGACCTCGTTTCAAACCCAGGCCAGAGTAGTAAGCAATAAGCCAAGCCAATTTGAAGAATTTGGCAGCTGGGAATACATAATTAGGGATTCTGAACACTTACAATTTTTCATTTGTCTTTTTTCTTTTTCCTTCTGTTCGGTTCTTCACATCACTGGTTAGAGCAGGGGTGGGCAAAATTCAGCCTGGCCACATCTGGCCCACCAAGATATTTTGTCTGGCCTACAGTGAGTCCCTTAGCCCTGCCTGACCCGAGCAGGGGGGCAGCCTGGGCTGTGGCATGTGCATCCAGTCCTGTTGCCCCTGGGTGCGCAGCAGAGCTGGGATGATGTGGTGGCTGGACTTGCTTCTCAGCAGCCCCAGTGCCAATGGCTCCTTCCAGTTGCCGCTGCCAGCAGACCCAGCCCTGTTGCCTGGGTGCCTAGCCCATCCACCCCACACCTGCCACTGAGGGCAGGACGTGTGCGGGCAGGTAGGCGGCCACGCGGATGTAATGGGGTCATGCGTTGGTGGGGATCACAGGACAGGATTGCAAGGTAGTGACAGCACAGAGCTGGTTCTGGGGCAAAGCCACCGTCTGTGCCCTGCATGCCCCTGCAACAGGCACCGGTCCATGGGCTGGGACGTGCAGATCACAGCTCTTCCCCAAGCCCCAGCCCTGCCCCCAGATGCCACTCTGCCCCCGCCTGCAGCCCCATCCCATCCACCTGCCTAACACAGAGCAGAGCCACTTAAGGAGTTCAGCTGAGCTGTTGTGGTGTGGGGGAAGGGGGAGTTCTGACCCAGCCCACAACAGCTCACCAAATCTCCCTAAATGGCCCTTGGGGCCCAAATAATTGCCCACCCCTGAGGTAGATCATCATTGACCTGCCCCCCACCCTCTGGAAAATTGCATCTCTTTTTTCTGACCTGCCCCACCAGCCAAGCTACACCCATCTCCCTCCCGGGCACCATAGGATTCTTGCTTGCTTTCCTCCGGCCATTTGCTCAAGCATCTTACCTGTATGGATGAGCTCTCCATCCCCCTTCTACACTGCTTCCTCAGGCAAAGCACCAGCTCTTGGTAGTTTGATCAGCTATTGAATTTTACATGGGGGGAGTCCAACCAGTTAATGAGTAGGAAATGAAACAGAGGCCGCACCTCTGCTGGAGGATAGTAGAGGTGCACCGATACATTGGTCCAATATCAGATTGGCACCAATGTAAAGAAAATTGATCCTATCAGAAATCGGTCTGATGTGGCCAATAATCTGGCCGATAAAAGCCCATGCGTGCGCACAGCCGCAGCGCAGTACACAGGCAGCGAGGAGCACAGGCTGGCAGCTTGGAGAGGAACATAGCCAGGCAGCAAGAAGTACAGCCTGGCAGGGGCTGGGGCAAGCGCTGCCTGGGTGGCTGCAGGACAGAGCCACGGCTCATCTAGGGGGTACAGGGTGGGCTTCCACCACTGTGTGCCATTCATCCAGGAGCTGCTGGTCCGGTAGCTCATTTGGCGCTCGCTTGGAGGCTCCTGCCACTCATCTGGGAGGGAATGGGGGGGCGTGTGCCCCTGAATCTACATGGGGGGCAGGCTGGGGCCAGCGCTGTGTGGGGCTCTTCCCGCCCTGCCCTGCCCTGCCCTGCCCTGCGCAGATCGGGGGTCACATGCCCCCCCTCCCAATACCCTCCCGGATGAGTGGCAGGAGCAGTGGCAGGAGCCACTGGATGAGCTACCGGCTCCTGGACCAGTGGCTCCTGGACCAGTGGTGTGCAGCAGCAGAAGCTCCCAACCCACCTGGCCCCATCTGGACAGCTCTTGCCCCAGCCCCACTCCTCCCTCAACCACGGGGGCCTTGATCTGCCCCCTGTCCCCCTCCCTTCCACCCCACCAGACTTACCAACTGCACGCAGTTCTTCAACCTGCCTGGCTGGTATTGGAAATTGAATGGGTATCAGCCAATATGTCCCCTTAAAAATCGGCTATCGGTATTGGCCCCCAAAATCTCTATCGGTACACCCCTAGAAAATGGCACCAGACAGTTTCAGAAGCATGAGCTGTAGTGTCCCCTCTCCATTTTTCTTTGTAACAAACCACCATGTGTAGTAACACAATAGTTGCTATGGGATCATGCCACTTCTGTCCCTTTTGTAGCCAGTAATTACTCCTTCCCAGCTGCATAATTTAAGACATGTATTACCTCCGCGGCAGGACTGTTAGTGGCTATGTTGCCAGGCAGCGTGGATAGCATGCCATGTACCTGCTGTCTCTCTGGTCACACAGTTACTGGCCATAGGGCTCATTTGCTCCCCTCGACTGCACAGGAATTGAAATACTGACTCTGGAGCACGCCACCCGATTGTAGATAGGCAGAGGAAAGAAGCAGAGAGCTCTGAATCTGACCCCTTATTGCAAGTGTAAAGCCTCTATCAGATAATTACAAAGATGTTATGATCTCTAAAAATAAGCAGCTGCAATGAGAACTGTTGACATAACCATACGTTCAATGACTGGAGAAGCAAATCTATAATTAGAAGAGGATTCCTGAAAGGGAAGTGTCATATTTTGCCTTTTAATTTTCTCTTTTACTTCTCAACCTCACCACACAGCCTCATGGTTTAGGGAGTTCTATGGGGAAAATCCTCATGGCATTTTGGGAAATATTTCCTCATGTTCTGGTTGGCTTCCCCTCCCCTTTGCCTTCAAACATCAACCATGTGTTTTTGCTGTGCTGCATTGGCCAACCCCAGCTGTTATTTTCCTTAACGGCTTGTCCAAATGGAGGAAATAGCCCAGAATACCTGTCGCAGAATGGCCCTTCCACACTAACTCCCTGGGGGACACTTTTAGTTTGAGATACAAAGTGATTTTGCTCACGAAAACTTGTTCTTCACATACATCTTATTTAGTTAGTCTATAAGGTGCATATTTACCCTGACTTCAGACTGACATGGGTACCTACGTCTTCATGAGTGTCCACCCAGACAGTTAATGTGGAACAGCTACCACGCCATAAGTTCACATCATAACTCATTTCACAATAGCTTACCCATGCAGACAAGTGCCAAGTGTGCCCTTAATGTCTAATCATCTGTTTGTAGGGAATTGCTTTGGCAATACTTTCTATCAAACCCCATCACTCTTCCTAGCCCAACTCTCCAGTAGTCAGGCGGGTTGGTTCGACTTTGTTTCCCATTCTGCCATGCATGCCAGTAGTCTAGTGCTATAATTGCCCTCTCATCTTAAATATTCTCTCTTTACAGATTGTAATAAAAAAATGGTCTGTCCCTTGTCCGCTGCCACTGGCTAGCTCTATAGAGACCTTACAGGTAACGCTGGAAGCTTTTCTGTTTCTATTTTAGTAATACTTTCCCAATACCAAAACACTCAGGAATGTAATATTTCATAGTTTTTAAAAATAAGTATTTAGTGATGATCCTTATTTCCTGTTAATTTAGATCTTATTTCTCCTCTTTTTCAATGAGCATGATTTTATTAGCTAGAATCTAAAAAGAGTGATGTCTTTGACTTCTAGATAGTTATTCCTCATGTCATCTGCTATTTTCTGTGCGTGTCTTTATGCAGGTTGCAAATTCTACTGAGGACTGCAAAGCAAAGCTGTTTAATTTTACTAAAGAGGTAAAGTACTATATCTTATTAGCAGTTGGAGATTTGTCTTTTTTAATAATGGATATAAACTTTCCTTGCTTAGTGTGTACAGCAGTATTTTTTGGAAGGGCTAATTATAGCTTGAATGTGCCTCAGCTGTCACTGGAAAATAAATAACTATAAGATAGACTAGGTTGTGAACCTGAAGTCCACAGTAACTCGACATGTGCATTCTTTATCTCCCCCCCTGTAACTGCAAAGTGACTTACTCTCCTTCCCTTGAGGGGTAAGGCACCTCACTTTAGCACTGTAAGTGCATGCCCCTGGGCAGTTACCGTGGACTTCAAGTTCACAGCCTAGTTTATCTTCTAGTTATTTATTTTCCAGTGACAGCTGAGGCACAAGTTACAAGTCCACACCTTACCTTACCTCATTACAACTTGTTCATGGGCCTGTCCCGTAAGGTTCCAGTTGTTATGCTTGTGAAAACATTTCAAAAAGATGACCCAGGTGTAACCAATGTAGTGGTGTCCTGCTGAAAAAATAGTTGTAGGTGAGAACTATCACATTCAGTTCACTGCATGCCAGCTCAGGTGATAATGACTATTTAAATGTAAAAAAAAAAATAAAAATTGCTGCTCATCAAAAACATGTAAAGAAGGAAGTGTATTGTGTTTATAAAGATTGCTCCAGTCTAGTCTGTGATCATTCCTTATAAGTAGCCCTTTAAATGTGATGGGGGGCAGTGATGTGGTTGCACCCCTGTTTTGGACTGGTCTGAATTGCTGGAGTTTCTGGGGACTTTGGGGACTTTTTTAAAGTGGAGAATTCCTGCCCCAACCCTGTGCTCAGAGGCGTTGACCCTCCCCTTCCATCCCTCCGTTTTTCACATGCTCTGGCTGCTTTCCCCGCTGTCCCCAGGGGCCAGGAAATCTTCAGAGCTGTTGCTGCCCACTCCACCTGCAACAGCTATGGCAGCAACAGCAGCAGTGGCTTCCTGTGCCTGCTCCTGGGGGGGGCGCAGGCGGTGTGGGGAAACCCACCTCCTTACTGCTGCTGCTGTTCCCAGAAAAGCCCAGCGTCTACCCAGCTAGGCTGGAATAGGCAGGAGCAGCTCTGAAGCTTCCCTCACACCCAAGTTAGCAGGGAAAGCAGCAGCAACTGGAGGAGGAGGGGACAGAGGATGTGCATCTGAGCTTGGAGGGGCAGATGCTTACCTGCTTTGGTAAGCATGCTTTAAAAAGTCCCCAGAGACTCCTGCAGCCAGTTTTCCCCCACGTTGGGTTGTGGGGAGGAGGCTAGGAGGTTGTGAGGGTTGCAGCCACCCTTGCAGTATGCTCCTGCGTAGTACAGGGAAACTGCCCCCTGCCCAGTCAATCGGGGATGGGCAGCGATTGAGGGAGAAGGGGATGGGGCAGGAAGGCTGCAGAGGGCAAGGGGGCTGCCTGACTCCTTCAGCCCCCTGCCACCCAGCCACTGCTTTCCATACTGTAGCAATTGAGGGGTGGGGGATGAATTTAAACAACCTTCAAATAATTAGATTTTAAACCTGGAAAATTATTTTGAAACTCTAAATTTTCCATATATATATTATCTCATTATTGGAGGGGGAGTTGTTTTACATTCAAGGTCATCTTAGATTTGAGTAACACAGTAGCTTATGCCCGTTTGAGAACTGAAATAAACTACACTAAGTTGTAAATGGTCTTCACTAAGATTTTACTGAATAACTTTGATTTTTAAAATCATACTCCTAGCTAACATGATAATTGTAATGTCTTTAATTATAGAAATGCCCTCAGACTTCAGAGGCAAACTCATTATAAGGTCTGTCAGTCTGAGTGTTGTACCCATTTTTTTAAAATAGAAAACATTGAGATGAGTTAAAGGAGTTAATTTCAGCCAGTAATGCTATATGTTATAAATATCTATATTGTTTATAATTTATTTGGCTTTTGTCCCATATAAATGAACAATCATAGTATTTATTCTGACTGCATAGGCTAAATCCTGCTAACCTTACTTCTGGGTATATTGTCATGAACTATAGTGAAAGTTCTTGCATACATAAGGTGAGTAGAGGTTGGCACTGGACCCAATATAGCGAAAAAGAACCTAACAGTTGTTGACTCATGGGTACTGTGATCTCCACCAGTGGTGAAAGATTACCTTCAATATAACTGCTATCTAATACACGCAGTTTTTCGTTGACTGAAATAGTTGCATGGAAAGACTGAGAACCGCCATTCTGTACTATAAACACTTACCCAGAAAGATTCCTATTGATATCAGTGGCATTGGGTTCTGGCAAAATCTTGGATTCATCTTAATTAATTTGCGAACATTTATAATTAGAAGTGGTCTTAATGAGATTTTTCTTCTTTCTTCCTTTTTTTAGAGTGCCTATGCCATACCAACCATGGCCTTCTCCTTTCTCTGCCACACCTCAGTATTACCCATTTACTGTGAGCTCCGCAGGTAATGTATCAACACAGGTGATAATGAAATGGAACGATAAAGCGTTCAGACAAAGATTTCTGAAAAGCTGATGCATACTCTGCTTAACTCAGTTTAGACAATGCAAAGGACCCTTTTGAAATTCAGTATTGATCTGAATCAACAATGGCATTTTGCTTGTTAGATTATTTGTGGATAGGAGAAAAATGAGCAGCCATGTTTTCATTGCCATATATAGTCATTTTCTATGGGGTGAGGGCAGGGAACAAATCCTTTGCCCAACATTCAATCCTCCCCCCACCTCCTGCCATAACAGAGCCTGCATGTGGTTACTTATTATAAACATAGATGGGCAA
>NW_017729025.1:9489107-9503798 GCF_001723915.1 Gavialis gangeticus | reverse complement strand
TATGGGGTGAGGGCAGGGAACAAATCCTTTGCCCAACATTCAATCCTCCCCCCACCTCCTGCCATAACAGAGCCTGCATGTGGTTACTTATTATAAACATAGATGGGCAAAGTAAAAGGTGAATCTCAGAATTGCAAGCAGTCTTTAAAAACAATGTGAAATGTTCAGTTTACAGTTTTAAGCAACATTCATTCTTGTCTTTTGTGTTTTGGTTTTGTTTTGTATTCTAGTCCATCCAAAAGCAGAATGCAGAATGTGACCATCACAGGAATTAGTCTGAGTTTTGTAATCTATTTTGTGTCTGCCTTGTTTGGGTACCTTACTTTTTATGGTGAGTATGTTCTTCAACTGTTTAGACTGCAAGGTAATAATAAATATTTTTGACATCCTGCACTGCATAGTAAGTGTAAAAAATGTTGCCTCTTTCCAAGGACTTTGGTCCTTGATTTTTATATGATTTGAATTATTCAGTATATTTGCACGCTAAGGGGTACAAGTTTCTGGAGGACTTGCCTACTTTTTTGTGTATTGTATAAGCCCCCAAATAAGACATGCACCTTGTTTTGGGAAGTCATAGTGAAGATTTAAAAAATGTTTCCAGTCATGGCTAAATGCTGACTATAAGAGATCCGGATTGCAGCCACTGTGGCTGAAAGAGGGTTGACACTAGCTCCGACCCTGTGGCTAGGTACAGACATTCAAACAGTGGAATCTGAGGTGGTATCGATCCAAATTAGAAGGTTTTCTGTAAGTGGTGTAGTTTAGATTGGCAGTGAACAGACCACATTAGCCCTTTCATGGGGAGATGCAGTTCTTCAGGTGCAGACAGAAGTGCAGCTCCAGATGTAACTTGGAACATTTTCTGCAGTGTGCTCCGAGTTACAGCGTTACCCCAGACCAAACAGAGGTTCACTGTTGGATCCTGGGGGGCGGGGAATCCAGCTGTGGGCTGGGAGCGTGCAGGCAGACTCCCATAGCAACGACAGCCATGGCTGTCTGCCAGTGCTCCCCGTTTTCAGAAGGGGAGGGGGAAATGGCAGTGGAGGGAGCTTGTTCTTGGGGCTCCCCAGCCAGTGCTCAAGTGTGGGATGGGTAAAGTCAGGCCCCCCCCCCCCCCCCCACCCTCGGGGGGGCGGCACCAATACACCCGTCCCACCCTCGGTGGGGACTGAAAAAAACCCAAACTGAACTCCCTCCATTCCCTTCCCCCCCTCCCATTCTGAAAACAGTGACAGGCTGGGAGTCCACAGGCACACGTTATAGAAGACACTACATTTTGAAACATCTTCATCTGATGCCTCATGCAATGAGGGATCAGATTTTCACCTGGCCAACCATTTTTGAAGCTGTCTGCAGCTTTGCACTTGTGTTTGGTCACAGCTATAAACTGCTTTCTGTTGCCAGGTCAGTCAAAAATTGTGACTTCTAGCTGTGCCTTTAGACTGGGTTCTTCCACATTTAAACCAGTCTGCGTGCTGAATTTCTGTTCTGTTATGGGTATAAACTGGTTTCTGAGTAATCACTTATACCAGTAAGAGTGTAATGTCTGTACCTGGCCTAAAGGATGAAACTGTGCCCTCTCACTTTCTCCCTCATCAAGGCCAGCAAAGGGAGAAGCATGACAGGCATCTTGCAGCGGTGTTTCCCTACTTCTATTCTTCCATGCTTCTGTTCCAGCAAAGAAAAATCAGCTTTCCCACTTGACATGGACCCCAATTTTAGAGGGCTTATTTTTGAGGAAAATGGTGTGTTTGGCATGCAAGTAGATAATGGTAATATCTGGAGGATTTAAAGCACATATTGCACATTTGAAATAGTTACAGCTACTTGGGTCCCAATTCTGCTTAATGTTTGCAAACTTTGTGACATCATTTTCACAGCATATAAAGATTGTAAGCCTTTGCAAGATTAATGCCTGAACAATTACTCAGGTAAACAGTTCCCCCTTTTATCTGGGTTTAGTGAAAGGACAATGCTGTAAGTACAATTCTACACCAGAGACATGTCACAAGCTAAACTACTCCTTGTTTTGCCTTGCCCCCCTGTAACGCACCATGCAGCACAGAGCCTGTCATGCCTTACTCCATGGGCTCAACTAGTAGCAGGACAGCTCTAGGTTCAGGGAGATGTCAAGGGGCATTAGTTACCTTTGAACCTCTTCCGAAGCTTTACCGCATGCAGCTTGAAGGCAGTCCGTGATCCAAGATGTAAATTCCTTTTATTGGCTTATCTAAAATGAAATTGCACAAATTGGTGCAGGAATCTGCCAATCAAACAAAAAAGAAAGTTAAGCAAATGATTATCTAAGCAGTCATACTCATGACTTGCCTCATGTTTCTTTACGCAAGGTAACTTCCTAAAAACACTTCTGCTGTGCAAGGCCTAAAGGAGAACAAAAGGATGAAAGAAAACAAGATGACACACTGTGGATGATAGTGGCCATAGGGACCAAGATGTGATTAGTGTGGAAGGCTTCTTGAAAAGTTCCTTCCATTTCATGAGGGATATGAAGGTGTTACTGGTTTTTCTGATAGATAGAATCAAGTTTTCTGATTAAGACTCCGCATATGAAAACCATTCGTATGTGTTCTGCAGACACCGTTTTGCTAAACATCTTATATGGCTGTATGCTAGAGCAGCAATTTAGTAAGTGTCTGCAGGTGAAGATGCAGTTCATGAATACTTCCAGATGCCGCTTTTTAGCAGGGCTTGCATTTTCCCAGGTGTATGATCAGATTTCAGAACTCTTACCTACACAGTGGCTTTCTTTTTTTAAAGGTCCATCATAACGTTGACAGAAATAGGTGAGTGACCTGTGCAACGTATCAGTTTAATCTCCTTGTATAACGTAGATAGAAACACCTTCGTAGTTGTGTGGCTGGTGCTCCAGTGTGACAATGTTTGCAGTGCCTTGTTGTGTAGCATCATAGTATTGCTCTTCCATGTCCCCTGCTCTGTTTTTACCTTGTATGCTTTGTTCAGGTAGTGTGCATGCTAGCATTGGATTCTCTTTCAAGTTTCCATCCAGCAATCCGGATCAACTGCCCTCTGCAGTATGGTGGTATTATACAAATACAGTCACCTAAATGCTCTGTGGCCCTGATGAACAGTTAGAAAGTAAAAACCCTGAAAGGATTTTGCTTTCTAACTGCTCATCAAAACTTGCTTCCTCTCTGGAAGTCAGCACACACTAACATACATTTGTCTAAATAAATAAATATTCGTAGCAAACCAGTGGGGGAAAAGTATTCTGAAAACAAGCCCACATCTGGGTCTCATAGTATGTGTTGCAGGTTTAGAAAGTTTGTGGAGGTGGACATCATCTTGTATAGCACCAAGCATGTTGACCCTCAGCAAATAATAATCGTTACTGAGCTCTAAGATACTGCACAGATTTTTTACAAAATTAAATGCCTCTTCAAAGCATTAATGTTTGTGACCACAGAAGTCTTTAAATGTGTTCTAGGTGCCTACAGTCCCTGCTATGAATTGCATGGGAGAGCCTTGGCATACCTAAGCCACTTTGCTGGTATAGGACCACTGCTGCCATCTTTCTGACATGACTAGTACTAGGCAGGGTAGATATGCACCTTTATAGACAAACTAAAATAGATACTCTAGCACAAGCTTTTGTCATCAAAACTCACTTCATCAGTTGTTGTAAAGAGATGCGCATAAAGCAGTGCGTAAGAAGGAGAAAAATTTGAACCATTATATACAGAGCCGACCCAAGCAGGGTGTGGGGCCTGGGGCAAATAAGCTCGAGCGAGGCCCTGCCGCTGCCCCGATCCCACGTGCCCCGGATCTGAAAAAGCTGCTGCAGCCATTGGCAGCAGCTGGGGAGTGGGGAGCAGTGCGGTAGCAAGTGGCTGGACGCAGCCACTCTGCCTGGCTCCCCAGTGTTCCCCAAAGCATGGGGCCCAGGGCAGTGGAGCTGATTCGCAGCCCACTAGGGACGGCCCTGATTATATAGTTCAATGATATATTGGTTGCCTACCAGATCTGCATCGATAAAAGGGAAATTTCCATTATTGACTATCGGGTTTTTTTGCCTGTTGTAGTCAATAATGTTTACCAATTAATTATGCCGTCAGGCTAGGCCCCTGGACGCCTGGGTTCCCTCTCCCCTGTGGAGCCAGGGCTCCTGGATGCCTGAATTCCCTCAGGGAAAGGGTGGCTTTCCCTTTTCAGGCAGACGGCATTCTAGTCTGCAAGGCGTCTTCCTGGAGGCTGCGGGGAGCAAGACTCAGGGGGTGCTGTGTGCATGTGCATGGCTGCACGCAAGCACATGGCCAGAAATACAGTTAGGTAGCATGGAGAGCAGCTTCCTGAAGGTAAGTTTATGGAGGGGAAGGGGCGTGGTGGGGGGAGCAGATTGAGGCCCTCACAGTGAGGAAGGTAGTGGGGCAGGGGCTGGGACTGAGGGTGCTACCCAGCCAGGATAGTGCATGGGTTAAGGCAGAGAGCAGGATGAAGCCCTGGGCAGCTTGCTGGAGGTGGGGGGTAGCAGCAGCTCCAGGAGGGGAAAGGAGAAGGGCCCTTCTTCCTGCTAGAGTCCAACTCCCGGGACCAGTTTCTCCTGGCATGGAATAGCTCTGTGGCCTTGTCCCGTGCAGACGGAGGAGAGTGGGGAGCCTAGCCCAGAGACCACCCAGCCCTGGGCAGCCAGTTAGGCTCACACCTTCCCCCTCAGCCCTGCTGGGCAGGCTCAGGCAGCTGCCCCTTGGTACTTTTACTGAGGGGCACTGCTTTAATTAGACAGCTGCTCTAGCTACAGTGCTGCAGCAACTAATGTATCAGTGTCCCTGCACTTAAAAACAGTGATGGTGGCGCTTGAACTAAAGTGCATTCAACAAGCTTTAGTTCAAGCGCTCCCACCCCCATTTTTAAGCACCAAGATGGTGACACGTGTGACTCAGGAGACTGCTGGATTGCACCCCAAAAAAAGGTTTGTCGGTAGTTTAAAATGCCTTGCATTGTTACGAAATACCAGTTATCAGATTGGCATCAGCTGTTATGGTCGGTTAATAATCGGCTATTGGTATTGGCTAACAAAATCTTTATCAGTGCACCCCTAGCTTGAACGCAATAGGCAGGAGGGAGAAGGGGAGGGGGCGCAGGACTGGGAGAGGACATGAGCAAGCCCTAATCAGTCCAGTGTAGCCTGCGGAGGGGCACTGTCAATAGGTGATGGCAGATATGACATGGGTAGAGTTGCAAGTCAATGGATCTTGGATGTTTATTAGTAGGGACCTACCGAATTCAAGGAGGCGGGTGGCTGATTTCATGGGCCTATCGCGGGGCCAGCTGCCGCTTTTCATGGGGTTATAGTGGCACCCCTCCCCTCCCCACACCTCTGATTGGCCAAGGGGGCTGCCCATCACATGAGCCCTCCCCAGGGCCATGCCATCTTGGCTGCTCCCCTTCTCACTGTGCCCCGCACAGCTGGCTGCAAGGCCAGGCCACAGCAGCCATGAGGATAGCTGGCTCCCACTGGGGAGGCAGCATTTTATTTTTAATAGGTTGTTTTTGGGGGGGGGGAGGGGTTCTTCTTGGACATCTGAGAGGTTTTGGGGTTGTTGGTTTTTTGTTTCAGCAAAATCACAAATTGAGTAGGTCCCTATCCCTATTTATAACCCATGTTCTTTAGTCCCATGATTATGTGATCTGTGTTGATGTTGGGGCACAGAAGGCATCTGGGTCTGTTGCAGGGCCTAGTGCCTCAGTGAGCCAGGGAATTAAGTAGCCCACTGCTCGGGCGACGCCGTTTGAGATTGGGGGGCTGCCTGTAAGCCAGGACAGGTTTATCCCATAGGGTTACTTTGAGATGGTCCGTCTTTCTTTTCAAGGAGGGTTAGAGATCATTAATGGTGTATTCAAGCTAGGGGCAGTGGGATGATGAGATGGTTTCTATGGTCCTTCTCCTGATTATTGTAACAGGTCAGAGTGAAGTCTGCATCTGGCTCTGTTGACTGGAGTGGCTACAGTTGGGGATTGTATTGTAATGGTAGAAATGCTTGCTCCGGATGCCTACGGTGTGCACCCCAGTTGGTGGGACTAGAGCAGATGTGTTTGTAATGTAGAACTTGGCTGTAGGCAGTGGATCTAGTGATGTGCTTAGCATGAAAACTAGCATGAAGGTAGTTATGGCATTCAGTTGGTTTCTGGTACAATATGGTGGTCATGTGGCAATTGCAAACCACTTATTGTAGTGTCTAAGAAATGAATTTTTGCTGGGTTGAGTATTCCAGAGTTAGTTTGATAGAGGGTGAAATAACCCTGGTGAAATTTCTGTAATACCGCCTTCCTTGAGGCTCTTTGGCGGTAGGAGAGGGGAAGGTGTTCAGAGTTCACTCTTTTTCTATTTACAGATTATTCCTCTCTCTTTTTTTTCCCATAGCCAACTACATACTACAATGGAAGGGGAAGGAGTTAACTTAACTTCCCCATTTTAAGACTAGCTGTAGTGGAGATTAAAAAATTGCTATCATCACAGCTGAAAAACTTTTTATCTCTATTTTAAAATGCTCTAGTTACCTTCCTTTTCTTTCTTAAATTCTTGTACCACCCTAAGTTTAACTTGGCAGTAATTGAGGGTCATCTTTTAAGAACATAACAACTGCCACGTACTGGTCAGACTATGGGGCCATCCTGCCCAGTCTCCTGTGTCGCACACGGGCAGAGTACAGCTACTGAAAGGGAGCGTGAACAGGGTATGACCAGCGCGTTTTCCATTGTTCCTCTCCCACTTGTAGCCTCCAGCGTTTTTGCTCCTTTATATGTTCTCATTGGTATGTAAACCAAAATCACAATCTTAAAAGTCAAAATTTTTTTGTTTATTTTTAAGCCTACTGACTGTCATGACTTGTGTTGTAGTGTGACCAGTAGCATCATTCTTCTCCTGTGTAATTGGTCTAACAGTAGCAACCGAATGTACATACTGGACCACAGCAGTATGCACAAGTGAGTAGGAGTTAGTGGGATTTCCTTTTTTAAATTAGTGGCTTTGCAGCTACTCATGGAAATTCTGATTTTTTTTTTTTTTTTTTCTCTCTCGTCTGTATTACTTACAGTTTTATCGATGAAAAGTTGAAGGTGCAAGGTCAGTTGGCTAAGAAGCAGGAGTTTGCTTCTGGGAGAATTTGTCATCTGATGTAACCAAAAAGGTTCCCTATTGTGCATCCCAGACACAAAGATCCGGTTGTACGGTGTGATGCCCTTGGCTGTATGAATGCCATCCTCTTTCTGCATCCAAATTGAACAGAAATGGTTCTGATCTCTCACTACCCCTGAGGTCTTTATTCTTTAAACTAGAAATGTTAATGAGCATCAGTACTTCTCAGCATCTAGCCCAGTGCTATAGCAGGGTCTCCCAAATATGTCATACCAAGCTGCAGCAGGTAGTGTGGAGCTGAACAGGCTAAATATTCATGCATTCTTTAGAAATAATATGGAAAAAAGATTATAAAATAATACAGAAAAAAATATTCAGAATCTTATTGGGTCTGGTTCTTTTCCTATTGTGTTTGGTTAACAAAGTTTTCAAGCCCCACTAGCCACTTCTTGGATTTCTTATTTGAAGGCTATATCAAAAGGCCCTGGTTATGGCCAATCAAATCCAGCTATTCCCATTGGGGGAATTGAATTTACTGCCTAACGGGATAGTCTGTTACTTCCTCATCGTTTCTTTTCTTCACTCTGAGCCAGTAAGACACTTAAAGACATTTGCCAAATGGCAGCTCTGTTTAGTAGTCCAAGCTCTCACCAAATGCAGTCTACCTTTTTTTAACAAGGCTTGCTGTAATTGAACTATTAACTATCAGATACGGAGCTTATGAACCTATTGCTATATTCCAGTTCTTCCCCCCACCACTTCAGTTCTTTCTTACCCCCCTCCAGGGTACTTCCAAAATTCACCTCCAATATTTTGTTCGTCCTTTCATGCTCAGCAAAATACTGCTGTTATCGTTATTCCCTTTAAAATAATCCCTTTATGTTTTACAGCAGCTGAGACTTTCAGATATGTTCTTTAGTTACAGTGAGGACAATATATCATCAAAAGGCATAACTTCATATTGGGTACAATCAGTGATCAAGGTTATTACTCCATTTTGAAAGGGCTTCTTGCATGAACCAGCTGTCGTGCTAAAACATCCTTACCAACTTTCTGGGCAGATACAGTTTTGGAACTGTGGTTGAGATCTGTGGGGTCCCAATACAGACATCTTTTTTTTCCACTTTAACCTAGTGTTTATAGGTACTAGAGTGGCAATTACTCTCATGTCTCATTGTCAGTACTGATACCACAGCTGACGTGTAATGGCCCCGATAGACATTCACTTTAAGATGTTTCATAGTTTCTAGGGTCGGAAAGGACCTGAGTAGATCATGTAGTCTGACCCCCTGCCATGGCAGGAAAGAGTACTGGGGTCAAACGACCCCAGCAAGGTGTTCATCTAACCTCCTCTTGAAACCCCCCAGGGTAGGAGCGTGCACCACTTCTCTTGGAAGTTGGTTCCAGATCCTAGCCGCCCTAACCGTGAAGTAGCGCCTCCTGATATCTAGCCTAAACCTACCCTCTGCCAGCTTGTGACCGTTATTCCCTATGTTATGGGATCTAATCCCCCCCATCCCAACAGTTGCATGTCCTGCCATGCTGCATGTGAATGACAGGACACATGGTTTTGGGAACTGAGGATTAGATCCACATCATGCCTTATTTGCTAGTACAGGGGGAGCCTGGGCTCATGAGGGTTTATACAGCTGGTGCACAAGGAGCTATTAAAACTATGTTGTGCTGCCCAGCTGGGAGGCATACAGGGTTTTGACAGGTCCCAGCCACATCTTTAATTTAAGGTGTGACACAAGCCACATTAGTCCACATTTTTCTGTGAAATAACGTAATTCCTTTACTGCATTATCATGCCTTAGATGGAGTTCTGCAGGTGGCCAGGTTACTATTTAAGGCACAGTTAACCAGCTAATCAGGTCTCAAATGTAATGCATTGGGGGGCTATGTGTAATATTCAAATGTGTGTGACTTCATATATGTACATCTGTGAATTTTGGACATTCCTGTTCTTCAATCATCTCATCTCAATGCTTATCTTTTCACTGTATATATTTTGATTTCACATATCCAGGGTTGGGGCCATCTTTAGGTTCTGCCTGTTTTCAAATGGATGTTTTGTAGTTGGCTTCGTTGATGCCAGGAAGAAATGTTATGCACATTACCTCCATGCTGCAGTGGGCATAGAGCAGTCGATTAGTTGATCCCAGTATAAGCTTTATGAGAATCAATATGTAGCTACAATACTCTTAATCTGTTTCTGAATTCTCAGTGCTTTGTGAAGTAATCCTTTTTTTTTTTTTTGGTTTTTCAGACAAAGTAGACTCAGAATTACTACAGTGTTACAGCAAGTACCTGCCTCATGATATTGTCATCGTGACGGTTAAGCTAGGCCTCCTGTTTGCTGTGCTTTTGACAGTCCCTCTAATCCATTTCCCTGTGAGTACTCCTGCCAGTTTTGAAGTTGCCATCAGAGGGTAACTAATTCTTTGCAGACTGCGATATTTGAGTCATATCTAGTTTTGTATATCTGACTTATTTGTCAAATTTGTGATCAAAGATCTCCAGACTTGCATATGTTCCATGAAAGCTCCAAAACAGCTAGCCACTAAGCTAATTTGTGCTTTTTCAGGCTGCCATTAGGTTTAAACGACCCCACAGTGTTTCTAATTTAAATAATATGAGCCATCAGAAATTTGTTTTGTTTGGAGTTATTCTTTTCCCCCCCTTAAATTTTTGTTTTCACATCTGTGGAGAGGAAAAATCAAGTCAGCAGAATAAATATATACTGTCTCTAATGACTTACTGAGCGTTTTTAAGGTAGTTTTTGTTTTCATGGCATATGCTCGCTTAAGGTAATGTTTATCACATGACTAAGACGTTTGGGACACTTCACAGTGAGAACTCATTCAGGCTCCTTCTACATGTGCGGGTAAAGGCACGATGGGATCTAATGCGCAGTTCACACAATTGGACTTATTGCCATGTCACACATGCATGGCAGCAGGCACAATTGTGGATTAAATCCCATTGTGCCTTATTACCAGTGCAGGGGAACCCACACCCCAGAGCCCTAGGGACTGCAGTAGCCATGATTTGCAGGATCTGGGGCTTTCAAACACCCCTGAGCTCTGGGCATCACAGCTGCCACAATCCCTAGGGCTCAAGGGTTTTACGCTGAGCATGGTGCACCCCTGCGGCTGGTAGGGGGTACACTATCAACTCACGGTGTTCCCAGCCACACAGGAGACCCTGCTACACATGCAAATTAAAGCTCAATAGCAACTAGCTATGAAGTTAGTACACGTTTTCAAGATCTAACTTTATAGCTGGTTGGAACTTTTTATGGTGGAATAGCTACATTGGATGTGTAGCTGGTTTCTAGGTAATTGCACGGTTTACAGGTATTGCTCAATTAACTGGTTAACATGTGGAGAGGGCCTTCAGTTTTCAGCGTAAGTCTGTGTAAATGAACAGTCCCATCAGCAAATATGAGCATCAAAGTGTAGCCAGCTACTACAATCATTTGCCATAGATAAACAGTTAGGTACCTCTATTAATAGTCTCTGTGCACAAAAAAATTCAATAATGGGCAGATCCAGGATTTTGAAAAGGGGAGTTCAGATGATGTGATGCATCATCCCATATGGAACAACACATTTTGCTACAGTGAAAAATAAATGCGATCTTTACTAATATGCTAGGGGTGTATGGCTTATATTTTCCATTTTAAAATTGATGCAAAAACAAATATTACTTTATTGGAATGTGCATTAACTTGCTATTAAATATAAAAAACACAACAAACAAGGCAGAAAAATAATCAAAAGATTTGGTTTCTTTACTCCTGTAGTCACTGGAATTAAAGGCACAGCTCTTTTTCAGATTCATAAAGTAAAGGGTAGCTTTCTTGAGCAACCCGATAGCAGTCCGGTGCTTCACTGAAAGTTATTTCCACATCTGACTTAATGATTTTAGCTAGAACTAAAGACAGTCTTTAGTGCTGTGAACAGGACAGGAGCTATATTACTAGAGCAGCTAACACAGCAGAATTGTGGAGAAAGGTTCGCTTGATTAGTGGAACAAGACTATTAAAAAGGAGAGAGGATCATTAACACCTATGGAAGCAAGTGTATAGGAGGAACTGGATAGATAATAATGGGCCATGGTTTCAATTGATTTCACTGCTGCCACACAGTTGGTTTTAAACCGTATCTACAGCAGGAATGAAAGGGGTGTGTGGTTGCACCCGCCCCGAATCCATCCCTGTGCATAGATATCTCCTGTATCAATAGTGTGTATGTGTGTCTGTGATCTCGTGCGCGCATATGTACCAGCCTTCCTATTTTTGGCTTTTGCTGAAATAAGTTAGTACATGTATCTTAACAAAAACCTCCTCTTCTCAATAAAGTCTGATAATCTAAATGATGATTTGTGTTTTATCACAATGGAAATAATAATTTGGCTTTTGGAGTAAAATTTTGTACCTGCCTTGACTTTATTCCCCTTTATTTTTAAATAGGCAAGGAAGGCTGTAATGATGATATTTTTCTCTCATCTCCCTGCCTCGTGGACACGCCATATTCTTGTCACTTTAGCACTTAATGCAACTGTTGTTTTGCTTGCAATGTATGTGCCTGACATTAGAAACGTATTTGGAGTAGTTGGTAAGTTTGGGGTTTTTCCCCTCTGCAAAAAGATTGTATATTATCTGCGTATTCGAGCGCCAATCTTGCTGCAAGTAAAATCTTTCTTACTGTCTTAAAGGTTCTACCACATCAACAAGTTTGGTCTTTGTATATCCCGGACTGTTTTATCTTAAACTTAGCAGAGAGGACTTTATATCACCGAAGAAACTTGGGGTATGTTATTTTTTCCAATGTTTTAGTTATATTCAAGAGGTTTAATTTTAAATAAATTTAATACTGCAGAATATATGCCTTGCCTCCTGCACTGCACTGACTTTCAGTAGAGTGAAGTCTACAATAGTTGTTGGCAGTTTTTCTGCTCGGTTCTGTTTCAGTTCTCTAGTCATCCTGAAGCTAATGCAATCCATCTCTCTGATCACGTTTTTGTAACTAGCAAGAGGTCTAAGTACCACAATGTTGATCTAAATCTAGTTTTCCCCAATAGTCATATCTGAGATTTTTTTTTTTCTAGACACATCTGTGCTTTTAAATGTGGTTCCAATAGTTTGGCTTTGTTCTGATAGTCAAGCCAAACACAAGTCTCAAATAATCTGTCTGGAAAAGTCCTCCCCTTTTTCCCCTCCCCTGCCCCCCTTATTTAAAATTTCCAGTGACAGCTACAAGAGGTGCAGAACCACCAGTGGTATCCCTTGGCGGAAATCTACTCCAGGTAACAGACCTGTTGCCAGTGACCAGGGTATTGTCAGCTGAGGAAAGCTAAATAATGCAGAGGTTTAAAATACTGGCAGACCATTGCTTCTACTGTTACTGCCCATTGGACTGCACTAGTATTAGCAATACTCTCTAGCACTGGCACTCCCTCACAACTGAACGTGTCGAGTAGCTGGGAACTTTTGCTTTACCTACCCTCTGAAATCCAACATGTTAGATTTTTTCCCCCCCTATTATAAATCTATAATCCACCTAGTGTTGCAACACCAGTTTTGGTGTTGTTGAACAGAAAACAATGTATCTAAACACAGTTTCTGTGCTGTCCACTTCTGTCTACGCTGGCTATCCTCGCAGCAGTTAGCAGTCTGTTTTAACTTGAACTGTCTGTTAAGTAGAATTTTTTATTTCTATTCCTTAACTTCTTTGGGAACTCTACATGTCCATAGAGCCAAATGGAAGTCGTTCCTTTCCAGGAATTTAGTTCAATAAGCTAAGCACACCCCTCTGCACAGTTCCCAGGTGGATATTGTGAACATGCCAAACCAACCTTGAAAGTGAATTCTTGGTGAAATCATTCCCAAAACAGACTTAGCCTAGTGCTTGTGTGGATAGATCTCTTTCTGAATGTGGTCTTTAATGAGTGTTGGAAAAAGCAGCTGTGTTGGAATACTTATCAATCAGTTATTTTAAATACAGCAGATTGTTTTAAAATGCATTATTTTAAACCTGTCAGTGGAGGAGAGGAAGTTTTTCTCTCCTTTTGTAATTACATTTTCAATTAACTATCGTTCTCAAAAGTCTAAAGTACTTTCTATTGGCAAATATTCATTTGTGGGGGGGTTTTTCTTTCTGTCTTCTCAGGCTTGTGCATTACTTTTGTTTGGCATTTTTGTTGGTCTTCTCAGTTTAATTCTAATCATCGTCAACTGGATTAATGGATAATAACGCTTCATGTTGATTCTTAAGCTGGACTTGAGAAACAAAACAAAGACTTCTGGTGCGTGTCAAAACTGTTCAACTGAATGCTGAATGTCCATAAGAAGAAACCCCACCAGAGCTGTGTATGAAACAAGTAATCCCCTGTTTTTTGTTTAAATCTCAAGCCAGCTCCTTTGACTGGCAGATTCTTGTACACACAGCCTTTGCGAGCCTACAGATATACTAATTTTTAAATGACTGAACATTGGCATGGGTTAAAAGGCCATCTTATAATTATATTTTGTTTAATAATGAAATGGAACAAAAGGAAAATGTCATCTGTGTGAAATCTGTCAGATTTTGGGGAAGTTTAGAGTTAAACCTTTAGCTCTTGACCTGCCCTGGTAGCCAGAACTGAAAGAAGTTTCTTTCTTGTGTTTTGACTTGGATGCAGCTGAAAACCTGAGAGGCAGTTTTTTCAAGACCTCTGTGCATTTTGCAAGAATGAAGAAATCACATGCCAGTGGTTACATAAAAGTGGAAGATATCCATCACTTCTGTTCGAATAATTTGCAGAAGTCTTCCAGGCTGGTATGAGAAATCTTGGGCAATATCAGTCTCTGAACGGTTACCATAAACTCATCGTAGTCTGGATCCAGAGACCAGGTGTTTCAGCCCTAGATTAAATGAGCATATTGACATTAGGAAAGTTTCCCTTCACATGTATGTTCCTCAGTTTGCAGTTGCACTTTATTTTATAGTTTATACTTCAATGGACTTGAATCATCTTGGAGTGATTTTTGTAAAATAAACTCTGTGACCTCCTAGGACATATGATGTGTATTTTGGCAGGAGTAGCACTTCTATTTTGCAGTTAAGTTCTTGCAGTATTTCCGTTACAAATGCCTATTTTTGAATATTGATCATATTACATGACCATTCACAGCTTGGGAGGCCTATTTTCCACCTCTACCTCATTCACAGATCCCTGTTGCTGGTTATTTCCATTGGTTTCCAGTTGCAAATTTTATAGCCCTAATTTACAATTATGATCATGTAGTCCAGTGGCACTCCAAGTCTTGGCCCCAAGCACACACTCCCTACACTATTCGAGGGGGGGGTGGTTCTGTGTGCTGGGGTTGAGCATTGTACCACCCTTGCCCAGCCACGATAGGGCCATAGGACCCCCGCACCAGGATCAGGCCCCATACTGCCCTGTGCGCCCAATCTAACAGGCAGGGCTGTGGCCCATGATGCTCCCTACAGATCCATGTAGAGCCACGAGGGCCAGATGACATGACACCAGGATCTGGATCTGGATCTGGATCTGGATCTGGATCTGGA
>NW_017729025.1:9485804-9489096 GCF_001723915.1 Gavialis gangeticus | reverse complement strand
GGATCTGGATCTGGATCTGGATCTGGATCTGGATCTGGATCTGGTCTGGGGGCTGAGCACCCCAATCTAATCTGATTTCTCATATGCTGCCAGTCTTTGAGTTTCATTTAACAGTTTCTATATCTAGCTTTAATAACGTCTATTTTGAAGTAGCTCCAATTTAAATTTTACACTGGGGTAAGTCAAAGTAAAATGACACTACAAAGATGAAGTTGTAGTTGGCTTAAAAGGAATTTTGCCTTATTGGACCAAGGCTTTGCCCTGAGTCAATAAACTTTTACATATCCCTTTTACGCACCATTTCTGCTTAAAATGAAATGTGAACGTCACTTTCAGTAATAGTTGGACTTTCTCTGAGGTCTAATCCACACGATGCTAAAAATGGCTTTGGCAGCCCACAGCCAATATTATTTAAGTTCTGCCATCGTGTGCAACAATAGTCTAGCGGCAGACTTTTCAATTTCCCTAGTATGCATGGGGCCCAAAGTACTGGAAATACCCTAATCTCTTCAGAAGTTTGTATCCTCTAAGGAAGCTAAGCCTCCACAGAAAGGAGGCTTGCATAACATAAAGTAAATAGACATTAGGCTGGAATGGCAAGATTTAGAAGGTGGAGAAGTTCATCATTATTTCCAGATGAGATATTGGTTTTTATTCAGCTTCCTGCTTTTTACATCTGCACTGTAGGATAAGACACGCACAGAAATGAAATGCTGTAAAGCAATATGTTTATGCAACATAAAAGCCACTATTAAAATAAGTAGCAGTTGTATAACTTCATATTTCCATCTAATGCATGTGCACAAATAGACTACTGCTGAACAGGAACAGTTGACAAAATTTAGTAATGTGGTATTTATTGTCTGAGGCCATATGTAGTGCAATAAAACAAAGATCAATAAACTAAGCTGGTCGTATGGGGAATACGATTTCCCCAAAGCATGGCCGCTCTAGCTTATTTGAAAGAGAAGTCATTGCGATTGGCCAGCGCAGGAGAACTGAAGTCAGACTTGAAATAAGAATTTAGTAGAAAGACTTTCAGATTGTTTTTCTACCATTTATAGTTTCATACCTTGGTATTTTTCTAGAGGGGGGAAAATAGGAAACAGGCAACATTAGGCGTCTCACTTGGGTATTAAATTCTTTAAAGAGTGAACAAGACAGAAGGTGGCTCTATTTTTTTTCCAGTCTGAAGGGGCTGTGGAAGGACTTGAAAGATGATGTGGCCAGAAAAGCGTCTCACCTGCCGAATCAGTTGTTTCAGTACAGCCCTGCCATGTCTCTTGCTGGTGGAGTATGTAGGGAGCTGAGTTTTGGTACCCTGTGGAGGATCGGGGCTTTGTCGTTCCATTTTGATTATTCCACATTTGGGTCATAAGAGGCTAATTATGTTACTCTGGAGCTGTGATCTCAAGAGGTGCAGTCCTCAGCTCAGGAATTGAGGGTTATGAGGGTGGCTGTTGATCACCTTCCTGAATCAGGGGCCAGAAGGGAGACAAATAAGGTTGCTTCAGCTTCCAGGCACTAGAACAATTAAGCACTGTCCTGCCAACCTGGGATCATCAGAGTGCTTAGCACGTTTGACCCCATGTAGTCCAGGAAGGACTAGTCGAGGATAGTATTATTATTATTATTATTATTTGTATGAGTCCAAAATTACTTTGTGCCCACGTTAATTGGCAGCTAATCCTGGACCTTAAGATAGAAATGGACCAGCATGTCGCTATGATTAGACCAGGGCCCACAATATGAGCCTTGGAGTTTCTGTAGCGTATGTCTCTAGTCTTTGGGAATGAACATGGTCTCTTGAGAAGACAGAGCATGTCTTTGATTCGTCTCTGACTTAGGAGTTGAAACAAACTGCTGAGAGAATTTGGGCGCTCCTGAACCTGCGGTCCCTCCTTCCTCCAGTCAAGGGGTTCCAGCGTGGATTCGCAGAACAAACCTGGATGATGAAGCCCTCCATCCTGCTCATCATTCCTCTTGCACCTCCATCCCCTTCCCACCCCCTTCCTTCCCAGGTGTGTTCTTAATTTCCATATTTCAGAGTTGATTACGCTGCACATGTCCACCTGTTCAAATATCTCAAATGATAGTGTAAAAACCTATGCAGAACATGCCAAAATGTGCTTCAGGGAAGCATGACAGTGATGACAGTTGTCCATCAACAAATATGTGTTTATGCGGGGTCTGATCGGCAACTTGGGTCCTGAATGAGCTGAGTTTCTAGTTTCCATGAAGGATACTAGAAATCTGCCAAAATAGTAATCAGAATCCCTGGGGAATTTCCATAAAGGTTCTTTCTCTCTCATACAAGACACCATTTGCCTTGCTTTTATACTTTGCTATTAGGTAATATTTTAAGATGCGATTATGGCTTTTTAAAACTATTTTAAACTCCACCAGTATGTTAACATTGAAAATCAACTGGGTGAATCGGGAAGCTGACAAGATCATCCCAAACCTCCTATCTCCTCTCTCTCAGAGGAGAAAGGTTAGGCCAGCAATAAATTCAGAACCCTGCTCCTCTTACGAGGCCGGATTGAGATCTGGGTTTCAAGTATTTTGAAAGATGTGACTGAAGACATGCTGAAAAATGTGAATCCCTAAGTACAATTTGTATATATTTTTCTGGTAATTATAATAATTTAAATTAGAAAAAGAGACCTTCCATCGTATTTTTTTTCCAAACCCGAGACATTGCCTACACCACCACAGTTTTTAAAATGTTTAATGCCAGTGTTTGATGTTAGTGCTCAATTAAGAGTAACGCAAGCAATTCACAAATATCAGGCTGTGTTAATTCATCTCTAGCTGTAGTGCAGTCAAGACAGTACAGCAGACTGATTATTGTGGAAGGAAAAGACTTTAAAATGCTACTTAAAAAAATATGCCTATATGAGATTAAGTTTAAGTGAATCTAAAATCTGGAGGAAAACCTCTTCCATTTCCAGAATCTATAGATTCTGTTTTTGGAAGAATCCCTGGATAAAAAGTGCCTTTTTAGTCCCCTTATTCTGAAGCAGTGACACTTACAGATTTTGTATTCTCGTGTGAATACTCTTTTTAATTATGTTTACGCAACGTATAGATGCTAAATGGAAATAGGGATAAAATGGACTTTGCCTGTCATAGAGTAGTAGGGTTGGGAGGGAGCTCTGGAGTTCATCTAGTTCCTCCTCCTGCTCAAGGCAGGATCATCCCTGACTAAACTGTCTCAGCCAAGTGCCTATCTAACCTGCTCTTAAATACTTCCAAGGATGGAGAGTCCACCACCTCTCTGGGTAACCCG
>NW_017729025.1:9475170-9485793 GCF_001723915.1 Gavialis gangeticus | reverse complement strand
GGATGGAGAGTCCACCACCTCTCTGGGTAACCCGTTCCAAGGTTTCACCTTCGGAGTGAGAGAGCTCTTCCTGATCTCCAACCTAAATTCCCCTTGCTGCAATTTAAGACCATTGCTCCTTGTCCTGTCCCTTAGAATGAGCCTTTTGCACTGCTACATCGACATACTTGCATCTCGACTGAAGAAACACTGGCAAGAAGGCTACGTGGGGTTTGCAGTGAAGTGATTTACCTTTGCACTAATCAAATTTAGTAGAAGTTTGGGGTTTTCAAATCAAAGTTTCCCTTTTATTTTTTAAAAATGAAATGTGGCTAACAGAATGGCATTTGTTTTTAAAGAAACCACTAGCTTTTGTTGGTGGGGGGAAGAACAGATGGGGCAAGAGAGATCGTTTCGGGGCAGATGGGGAGAGGCACATACCAAAACTGAAATAATTTTGCGACTAGCTCTCCTTACCAATGCAAGCCATCTCATTTTGGTGCAGTATGTCCATACCAAAATACTACCTGTGATTATTGCCCTAGGGCAAACTTCCCTGATCTATGGGGGGGGGGGGGGGTTTCATTTTATAAAAAGTACCAAATATGACCCCAGCTGAAAAGCATGCTTAAAGTGTTGTGTTTCTTCCTGTCTACTTTCCTGCATTTCTTCTCCTGTATCGCCACTCTTAAATTCCATTGTTGTTCTTACTAATTAATACGTACCGAGCTTTCTCCAAATGTCTTCCTCTCCTTTGAAGACTCGAAAAGGGTAAAAAGGAAGGACCTTTGCCTTCCTGCTCCTGCAACAGCTGTGAGATCACCTGAAAAGTGGCCTTTAAAGCACGGTCAGACAGATGCACATGACTTGGGAGCCTCTCTTTAGAGTAAACAAATCGTTCTCCCATTCCTCTTCCTCGCACATTTGAAGACTGATCATATTACTGGTCTATCTGTAGTTAGCTGGGTGCGTCGGGGTCGAACTGAGCCCCTCAGAGGTAAATATTTGCAAGCAGACTTGCAGAAAAGGAAACATGAACAAAGGAGCTTATGCTTTTAAACTGTTCTTTAGTTTTGTGCAATGCTTGTGCTCCGTTTTGATCAGCAGTGCCTGGTAAGCAGTTTGTGTCTTCATGATACCTTATTTCACAGCAGCATAAGTTTTTAACAGACATTCTCAGATGTTTCCCCTGTACATTCAATACTGGCTCCCTTATGTCTTTGGCTTGGCTACCTTACAAATCTGGGCAGTATTAAAGAGCCATAGTTGCCCCTTTATTTTTGCCTACCTCTATTCATTTGAGTTGGGCTGCCACGTGCCGAAGTAGGCAAACAAGATTCTTTGGGTAGATGTGATATCTTTTATTAGACCAACTAAATGGTTGGAAAAATTGTTCTTTGCAAGCTTTCACATATAAACACCCCTCTTCAGGCCCAGGGAGAGTGTGTACCCAGGAAAGCGTACACAGCAACAACAAACTCTCCCTGGGCCTAAAGAAGGGTGTTTGTGCCCAAAAGCTGGCAAAGAACAATTGTCCCAGCTATCTAGTTGGTCTAATAAGATGTATCACATTTACACAAAAAACCTGCCTATGTCCTCAGACCAACATGGCTACAACCAACAATCCTAAAACATGCGGAAGAAGGCTTTTAGTGTAGCAACACAGCTAATTAATCGCTCTGTGGCTGGACGGTGTAGGGTTTATGGCTGTAATGAAATGTAGCTGGGGTAACTTCACATGTTGGGGCATTTGCCTGTCCATTCAGAACTGTGAAATCATTTAATAAATGTGTGATACATTTGAGTGCATCGTATTTCATACTCCAGCAGAGAACAGTGGAAATGATACCCGACTAATTAGAATGAAATAGTGTTCTGGTGCACTGCCATCTCCGTCTCCCCTGTCACTAGTCTGACAGCACATGTTTTTACAAGCCATCCTGAAGCCGCCAATACTTGCATTGTTTGCATGGGAGAAAATGAGCTCATGTCTTATTCGGACTTTTCTCATACTGCGTGAAAATGTTATTTGCTTCGGTAAAAACATGTAATGCAATGCTATGTATGCTTAATTAATTAAGCACCTTTTAAGACTGCCAGTGAAACCCAGGAGATTTCTACCCCTAGGAAACTGGCTGGAGATCACAATCAGCAGGATATTCTAAAAGAATTTCTGTTTTTATAGATAGATAGATAGATATAGCTATATATAGATAGATATAAATAAACAAAATCACAGGAATGACTTTCCATGGAAAGATGTGCACATAATTGATTGTATGGGCCATTATGACAATAAATCAGTCTTATTTTGAAGAATGCATTAATAGATAAGCCCAGAGACCAGGGCTTTTGATGCAGGTGCAGTACTCTCCCAGCATCATCTCTGAGTTGGGATTTGATTTTAATTTATACTTAAAATGAAGTCATGGTTCTACAGCTCGCTTTAAAATTGAAAGTTTTACTTGTATCCTGCAAGCCTTTTTTTCTTTTCTTTTTCCGCCTGATTGAAAAACTTCAGGAGATATTTACTTCATCTCTTCTATTCTTGCCAAACCACTAATGGCAAAGAATTTTGAGCATTAAAACATGGCTGTCTAATTTCTGAAATCAGGGAGCTGTGCATTGTGAGATTTAGTGATCACTGCATGAATAATGTAGAGTTACGGTGCTTTTAAAAGCAATCTTTATCCAAGGTCAGACTTTTTTTTGTTGTAAAATGTATTTCCTAATTCTTGTACCTCAGTCTCACTCAGGTTGTTTGTGGAAGAACCACAGGTTTGTTCAAAAAAACAAATAGACCATAAAAAATAATATTTTCTTAACTCATTTCACTACGTGTTCTGTTTCAGAATGATTTGTGCAAAACTTGCCTATTTAATAAAAATAAACCTGTTGCATTTTCACAGTTAATTTCCTAAGTGCACAAGTGTTCCTAAAGTTACTAAAACCGTTAAGACAGTGTGTGTCTATGCCTGCCTTTATGGATCAGGTAGTAGTGCATTTAAAATAGCCTTCTGTCTACCTGTTCCTGCATAAATCACATCTGCGCGGGATCCAGTGCATCCTAGCTCCCCTCAATCTCTGATAGATAAAGATGGTGTTTGGTGTGCTCCTGTTAACTCTTCCTCAAGGATCTGTTTATTTTGAATATAACAGAGAGGAGCAAAATACATTTTACTCCTTGAATGATGCTCAGTGAAACATTTAGTTGCTTATATAAGTTCACACAGGAAGAACTGTTGCCAAATTCCTGCAAGGTAATGGTTTGATACACAGGAAAGCCACCTTATGCAGAGATCAGCCAAGGAGAGAACAAGTCCTCTGCTTTCCAGCAACACAGAGCTCAGGTGTGTGGCTAAACAGCATGCAGCTTTTATATGCTTTATACCTTACACCTTTATACCTCCTTGGTTCCAGTATGCTGGGCAGTAAGGTTGGCCCCAAGCAGTTGAGACAGAGATTGCGTAAGTCCTCTGAATTACCATGAACACGTGACAGATTAAAGGCTGCACCACTCCAAGTTGCATCATTGCAAACTAAACTGCATTGGGATGGGGATTTGTTTATGACAACGCAAACTCATTTAAATCACCACAAACTCATACATTTACAGTGTGACACCATGAAGCCACATACAAGGGCAATTTTCGTCATGTGTACAAGTGCCCTGTGTGGTGTTCCCCCGTCTGCAAGGAAGCTATAGGCTGCAGTGCATTGTAGGGGTCAGGTGAGAGGGTAACCTGACTGTCGGTTTCTAACGAAGGGGTTGGGAAGCTAATTTGTTATAGGACATAGACTGAAAGCTTGGGGCTGGAACCAGGCCTTTTAGTTGGCAAAGCATCACACCTATGTGCCAAGCATCAGCCCAAGGCAAGTGGAAAAGCCCAAGATGCAGTCCTGAAAGTCAGGCCTTTATCATTTGGAATAGTCTCACAGTTGTGTGACTGGTGTAATTGCAATCCCTGTATGAATAAGATCATGCTCGCATGTGCAGCAAGCTGGCCTGTGTTTAATTAAGCTCATTTTCTCCAAGCCAAGAGCATGCAATCAGGGCCCCCCCACCTTGGAGCAAAGCACGGAGCATTTTGTCTTCACCGCAGCAGCTGCTCGTACGTGTTTTTTGTTACTGACTGGGCCCTGTCCATGCTTGGCATTTCTCTTGCCTCCACTCTAGCATAGCTCCTTGCACGTTAGTGGTTTACACAGCAGCCATGAGACGCCAGGCAGCTCCCTGCACCTGGTTTAAATTTAAAGGTCGTTTGCACATGATGTCACACTTTTATTGTCAGCACAGCAAAGGTCAAGATGGTTCATTTGGGGAAGGTTTGCATTGTTGAGTCTTTACAGTGCTGCCATTAATGCCTTAACCATCTGACTTGCATTTCAGTTTTCTGGCATGATGTAATCCAAGGCACTAGATTTATAAGATGAACGGGAAGCGAGTGTGGTAGCTAATCAGGTTGGTTTGTAGAACTACTTTTCTGGAGACCAGGGTAGGAATTATAGCACCACATGTCATGTAGCAAATCATGGGCCTAGCCAGAAGAGTTAACAAGTCATGGAAATTTGGGTGGCTGCTACAGACTGCCGGCTTTGCAGGAGCGCAGCCAGAGGAAGTGCGGGATTACAGCCCCACCAGCTAGAGCGGAGCGCGAGGTTCTCGGAGGCTTGCTCTCTGCACTCGCACATAGCTCCTATTGATGATGGGATTTGCACGCAGGTATGGAGAAAAGCTTTGGGACACCACTTCAGAATAAAACAATAGGGCTGAAATAAAGAAGCATGAAAAACATGGACCTCATTCTCACCTCCTCAAGTTGTGCTCTAGTGTTTCATTCTGCATGTGGGTTTTGGATGCGTGTTTAACAGCATGTTCCCAGCTGAGCTTCGGGAACGTGTGTCTGTAGATCCCGGGCTTGGAGAGCAGCTTAGGTAGCCTCCTCTGTACTTTATGATTTCTTGCAATTATGGCTCTGGGGAAAGCTTAGAGCTAAGTATTTAGTTTGGTGTCTGGGGATTGAGATGAACAACTTGTATCCCTTTAAAGGGAGAAGTGGCTGAATTCAGGCCCGTTATCCTCTGAAATCTCCTTTTGGTTGTTACAGGGAGAGGGGAGGGGTCATGAACATAAAAATATACCTAATCCTACAGAAGACTTTAAAAGCCTGACCTCCTTTTTGCTATCGTGCAGTGTGACTACAGTTGTCACCATGAAGTTTGCACCTGCCTTCTATCTCTGTAGCTGTCATAAATTATAGGTTTCACTATTAATGCTTGGTGGGGTCAAAAGAAGCCATTCAAATATTAATATTTATACAAGTATATAGAAAAGGCAGACCAGTCTGGAGTACATCCAGCACAATAATTCTCACCCAGGGTGCTACAAGATCCTTTAAAACAGGGGTGGGCAAAATGTGGCCTGCGGGCCAGATCTGGCTGTGGGCCCCCCCCCCCAAAAAAAGTAGAAAATGAATATTCATCTGCCCCGGCTGCCTGTCATGCAGCCTTCAATGGTTTGCCAAAACTCAGTAAGCGGCCCTCTGCCAGAAATACTTGCCGGCCCCTGCTTTAAAGGGTGCCATGCAATATGAACACTGTTAGGCATGCAAACACCTACATGTGATTCGTAAGACAAGCCCGAAGATTTCAAATAAGAGTCTATGGTGTCAAAACCATTTTTGCCCTGTTGTGGGCTTTCTGAGGTTTCTGCAACAGATTAATAACTTTTTTTTTTATAGTCAAAAAATGAACGAAAGCCAAGAGCTGGCATTTTCTGAGGGGTGTGTTGAGTCTAACAAGGCTGTCTTGGGCCTACGAAGGTTTAGAGCCCCCCGTCTAGTATGTGCCCGTTCTAAGGTCTGAAAATGTCTCCTAAATGCTTATTTGCCCATTTTTACAAGTTCTAATCTGGGTCGTAACCTGTCATCCATGAGGTGTGAGCCATAGCGCTGTTTGCTGCTCAGGTGTGAGTTTGGGGATGTGGCTTGATAGAGGTGTACACAGAGCCCTTGTCAGTGCTAGCAGAAGGGACGTACACCCGTGCCCACCCCCTTAGGATCCCACTTGTTCCCTGCAGCTGTGGGAGTTTTGCCAAGGATTGGAATGGACACAGCATCATATCCGGTCTGAATTGGCTAGAAACTGTCCTTCCAGAGCTGATTGATTAGACACACACCATAGGAGCTAACCAACTAATTTATGCCTCCATAACCACACAAGACAGGTGGACATTGTCTTTATTTACAGACAGGGAAACGAGTCAAAATTTCTACACGTGGGATGACTGAGTTTCTGAGAGTCCAGCCTAAGTTAGTTGGGCCCTGGGTTCGGCTGAACTTTGAAAATCAAATCCAAAGCCATAGACTTGCAAGTAGCTTGCCGTGGTGACATGGAATATGTGTCTACACAAGGCTTTAAAATCCGTGTGCTCTGACTCAAGGCCAAACATTTGCATTGCTGCAGAAACATTAAGCTCTGTTAACCATGTCCCAACTTCTTAATATCATTTAATGGTCTATTGGTTAGTTGAAATCACTATATAAGTCTTATTATCTCATAGGGAAACACATGGAACCTATTTATAAAGAACTACATTCAACTTCCATCATGCTTTTCCTGACTTGTAGTCTATACTGTAAACCCTTTTGGAGATATGCCACCATATAGGTAGATGGGGTGCTTAGCATGGAGGGGCACTGCCTGAACACAAATAGTAAGGGAGGGAAGAGAGTGCAGCTAAGGGCTGCTGCTTTGAGATAAAAATGGTGCGTCAATAAATTGCGTGGCATGCAAGTGGTTAACCTGAGACTGGCAATTGCTGAAAGAGATGCAAGTGTAAATCGAGTAATTACTCTGGAATTTAGTGCTGCGCACCAGCCGGGCAAATCACTTAGCAAGTGTCAGCAAGGGTTAGAAGTTGCTGTGAATAAGAATAGCGCTGCCTGTTATGTTAGCAGTGATGAAGTTGCAAGGGCAGTCAGTCCTCTTGCACAATCCGATCGCCCCCTGGGATTTGGAGAACGCGTCCCGTATGCTATGGGACAACCTCACGCAATTAGACGCATTCTGCAAGCTTTAAGCGTTGCTTTAATGCATTCGAAGCTGACCATTGTCAGCGCCAAGACAGGTGACTGATCTGTTTCCATACAGCAATTCTCACGCTCTTAGCAGTAATGCTGTGCTGCTTACCGCTGAGGTGGTGATTAAACTGGCACTCTTTTCTCATGGCATTTCCTGACGTATTTTCCACTTGCTGTTTACAAGTCCTATCTTCTGAAACCATCTGAGCAACAGCAACATTCATCTGGTCCCTTTCCAGAGAAAGATCAGTAGAGCTGGTGAAGAGAGTGCCCAGCTTGGGTGCCAAAGGCTTAATAGAAGACACTTGTCATTTCGACCCCTGATCTGGCTGGTGGGCACGTAGCCATCCGAAGAGACGAAATGCCACAAAAGAGCTCATATCCAGCCACTAGATTTTTTTACAGCTTAAAATGTTCCAGAATGCCAATTTTAATTTTCGACCACCTAAGTCATTTAATTAAAGGCATGGACCTGTTGTTTGCCTACCCTTGTCTAAACCAGCCTTTCTCTTTTGAGTGTAGGTGTTGGCAAACATTTCCCAGCCTGGCGTTAATGGGGAAACATTTGGTTTTGGTATTTTTTTCCCGTTAGGGGAAAAAAATACAAATGTGACCTATTTTATAGGTGTCGGGAAATAGAAAGCAATTCTCTGTTTTCAGAAGTGCCCCAGCGTTGAGAAAAAAAAGTTTGCAATGTTCAGCCAAACAGATTTCATACTGGCTCCAAAGCAGGATGGCGTAAATTGGTATTCTGGGGGCTCAGCACTTCCTTTAGCTTAAGCATATACCTACAGAGAGAAATGTTTAGATTTGTACTTAAGAGGGTTTTTTCTTTCCTCTTTAAAAGGCTGATCTATACCACGTTGGGAGCAGGACTCGTGGAGGACAGACCCAAGCACGTGTCAGAGGCAGATCTAGGGCTCTGAAAAGCGGGGGGTGCCGTGCCGCAACATCTTCCTGATGGGGCAAGACGTCCTACCAGAATCATCCCCCCATGCCTTGGCCTAGGTCTGGGCAAAGCCTGAAGCTTAGATGGCCCAGGGCACTTCACAGAAGCGGGGCCAAGGGGTGAGGGTGGTGGAAGGGGGCATGCCCCTTCCCTGCCCCGCGGAGGAAGCTGGGAGGGCTTCAGCCCCGTGTTGCCCCTTCTGCCCCCTTCTCCCACACCCAAAAGTTGTGGCCTATCTTGGTGCTGATCTCCATGGTCATGGGGACTCCCTGCTGCTGCCACAACAGGCCTGGAGAGGGCCTGGGGGAGGCACACCAGTCCCAACGAGGAGCCAGGTCCCTCCTCCATATCACTGCAGCGGGAATCCAAGCAGGCCCATGCAACAGCACCACGGCTTCCCCCGAATCTGCCCCTGCACACGTTCAGGCCATCAGAGTCTGCTGCCACGCAACAGACCTGGGAGATAATGACGGCGCGTGCTCCAGACTCCTGCCCGGCGCCTGCTCTCCACCCCAGGGACGCCAAGGGTGAGCCCTGAACAACCTCACTGGCAAAATCCCAGCCTGTTGTGGATGCAGGTATGTGGGGTATACTTTGGGCACAGCCAGCCCCGTGCCCCCAGGGACAAGTTATAGAGGTGGTATCAACTCCGGCTATCACTGGATGCAATCATTCAGGTGAACTGGTTTATCCCGTGCTGAAAAGTGTCTTTAGAGTCTTTTGGAGCTTCTGGGTCTCTCTCCATTGGCACGGGCGGATCTAGCACTTGGAAAAGTGGGGTGCAGGTGCTGTGGTGCACCGTCCCATGTAACACAATGCATATTTTTCTGCAGTTAAAGAGAAGCTAGACGCATTCCCAATAAGCCAGGGGCCCAGTGCTGTATGATACCATTTAAGGTGAAAGCACGAACAAATTGGTTAGGTTATCTATTTGCTAATTTGCTAGATTGTTGTGTTTTTTAAACTTAATATATTAAACTAGGCAAACAGTGATCAAAACAGCTTGTTCCATTCATCCTGTAGTCATTACAGTTAAATTTACACGTCCTATTCAGATTTGTGAAACCATCTAGCCTCCTTGAGCATTTTGATGGTGCTTCCAGTGTGCCATGCCATCATTCCTACAGCTAACTTGATATTACCATACCTGCGTTAAGGCTTGGAGCTTGAACTAGAAACACTCTGCAAGGCTGGGAAATAGGAGAGAGACATCACTAGGAGTGGCTAACAGGCAGCAACATTGCAGAAAGAAAGGAAAGTTTGACTAGTGAAGTATCATTAACAAGGAGAGAGGGTTGTTAACACCCACGGGATGAAGAGAGATTATCACGAATCAGGTGGGTTTATAATGAGCCATGACCCGATGATCTTCCGAGGTCCCTTCCAGCCTTACAGTCGATTAATGCTACCGACTCCCTCAGTGCTGCCTGCCTAGAAATGCCGCTGAGCCTCAGAGACAGGTGGTCTGACAGTCTGAGCAGAGCAGGAATCAAAGGGGGGTGCAGCTACAACCCCCCTAGATCCACCCCTGCCCATTGGCTTTGTAGTGGGTTGGATCAGTCCTCTAAAGATGTTTTGCTTTCAGGATCTCTCACCCAGGGAGGTGCATGAGAGCTGCCTCAGCCATATAAATCAATTCTGAAGTGGGTTATAAAGTGCCTGTTTTGCCTTCCATTAACATTCCTTGCCCCCTTTGCAATCTCCGTAGCCAGCTGTTGAAAGAGCTCTTGGGAATTTGAAAATTTAAGCCATTTTCTGTTTTGTAGGGGCAACACGCCAGCCTTGCGCGCTTGGGAAGGTTTAAACGTCCCTTATGTTGAACAAGAGGTGAGTCTGCGTTGTTAATTCAGCGCATTAAAGGTTAAGCGGAGCCGTGCTCCATACCAGCCAGCTAGAGTGGTGTGTGCTCGGTTTGGGCTCCGGACAACCCGAGTGCCTGGGGGAACTGGTAGCCACTCCTATAAGGAGGATGAGCATGTGGGACCATGGGAAGTCTGGGACACTGTGTCCTCTCCCCACAACGCCCACCAAGTGAGCGGCTCTGCTGCAGGCACGGGGCCATCCGGCACCTCCCTGGCTCCTGGCTGCAGCACCTGGAAGGAGCCCCCCATCCTGCGCAGGCGGTGCATGCAAACTCCTGTTGTGTCAGCGGCTGCAGCTGGGCAGCCTCTTGCTGCTGCAGCCACCAGTTGTCCAGCCCAGCCCAGCCGTGGCCACATCCCAGGGCAGAGGCCGTAGCATGGTGTGGCCCACCGTGCACAGGTCCCCACTAGTAGCTGGGAGGCATCCCACCCCTCTGGGACACGCACGTGCACCCCCCCACCCACCTACACACCTGCAGCCCATGTGGCAGTGCTCTCTGCCTACCCTGCCCTGTCCTGAGCTGATCCCTACCAATCCAGGGCTTTTGCTCCAACCAGCCGGGGTGCCAAGACAACCTACAAAATCCGGGACTGCTCCAGCCAAAACGGGACATATGGTCACCCTACCTATAAGAAACAGCAAGGCTGTAATGCAAGCAGGGAACGCATAGGGCCCAATGCCTACAAATAAAGAGGTCGACTCAAGCCAGCCTTGCTCTAAAGCCTAGCGAGTCAAAAAAAAAAAAAAAAA
>NW_017729025.1:9470938-9474872 GCF_001723915.1 Gavialis gangeticus | reverse complement strand
AAAAAAAAAAAAAAAAAAGGCGACCGATATTTAACTCAGTCATAAGACAGGCTGCAAAGTTGTAAACAAGTGGCACAATCAGCTGTAGGCAGGCGCAGAACAGGGATTTGCTGGAGAGAGCCAATTATTGGATGAAGCAAAAGCACAAAGTTGCGCAGGGTCCCCACCACATCCTAGCCGTGCATTTCCCCGGCAAGAAGCTGATGTGAACGGGCCCTTGATGCTGATGGTCAGGTCCTTTACTCTTAATAGTCTCCAGCCTGTGCACCCTGAAATGTGTAGAGTGAGGAAGCACTGCAATAGGCAGAGTTTATGGGGTGCAAAAGAGCTTTCGAGGTACCCTGGACAGTCCAGGATGGGGAAAGGATGGGCTGATGTCCTCTTGCGATCTGACTGTCTCCTGCTCTGGGGGTTTCTGTAGGAAGCAAAGCATTAAATAGGCTGGGTGTTAAAATGGTCATACTAAGCCAGTAGACCAGAGATTAACCAGCATGACAATGAAGCATGCAAAGGACTGGCTGGAAAAGGCTGTGGGCAACGTTTTTCCAAGTACATAATGGCGTAGGAGCTGAAGTGACTTATGTGCCGGGCAAACTAAATCTCATCGAACAGCCACAAGATTCCAGCTCCTGAATCACCGAGTCGTCTTTCGCAGTTTTTAACTGTTTCCTAGCCCAAATTTCTGTCCTTTGGGCAGACCTATTAACCGATCCCATTGGGCGCTCCATGCCGCCAGCCGGGGACGAGAATGCAAGACCATTTGTCAAGCGCTCAAACCTTCAGCAGCTGGCAACTTGAGCTGGTGAGGCACAAGTAGTGAAATCATTGCCGGTTTATTTTAAAGCTTGGGTCCTGTTAGTTGTTTAGGAGTACTAGTTAAGGCCGGTAAGCTGAACTGTAGCCAAGTAGTGCTAGGTTCCAGTTTGGGAATAGAGGGTTTCAAAAGTGGTGTGCTCCTAGGGCATTTTCTTTCTCCCTGGGATTAATTAAAACAGGGCTGTCCAACATCTAGGCGGGGGGGCACAGATCCTCAAGCTGCACACTATAGCGGTGACCCTCCTGGGATCCTCCCGCTGTGCAGGCATCCTGAGCCCCCTCCCTCCCACTTCCATAAGCAACTTGGCTCCACTCCCCACACCTGCATGCAAAGTGTGGGCAGCACAGACCCCCTCCTCCTGTGCCGTCCTGCCCCTAGGAGCAGGGCAGGAAGCAGAAGCCAGAGGACAGCAGGGGAGCCTATATTCCCCCGGCTCCCATAGCGGCACGAGCAACAGGAGGAATGGTGGCAGGCACCCCTAGACCAGCGCTGTATGCCGACCCCCCACCCTCACTCCAGCCGTGTGCCACCCGTCCAGCTCATGGGGCTGGAAAGTTGAGCACCACTTCACTGACCTATTCTCAAAGCTTCTTTAGGGCCTGGTTAAATATTAAATGCCATTGATAGTGCACAGGCAAGCTTCTTTTTTTTAATTAGGAAAGAGAAGGTAAATATTTTGAGGCTTCCCACATCAGTTACTGGTTTTGAAGACTTGATCATTTTTATTTTTTTATTTTTTTTATCAGAAGAGGGATGTCTGAATTATTGAAAACGTTTAAAGTGGAGCAGGGGAGCTGTAAGAGTCTGTATCTGGCCCTGCTGAGTAAATATTTGCAATTTAATAAAACTAAAACAACTCTCTGCCCCTATTCCATGTGAAAAAGCTTGGAGCTTAATGCGAGATGCGTTTGCTGAACCTGCATTATCTATTTTTACTCCCTGCTCTGTGAGGTTCCTAGAATAATTTTTTTTGGAGCACAGCAGGCTAAGGAAAAAATAGTGCTGATGGTATCTCTGTTGTCCCCATTGTGATGCAAAGAAAGAGATCGAGTGACTTGCTGACGCAGACAAATCCTATTCCAGGTAAGATGTTGTTTGTTCACAACAAGCCTTTTTGGTGAACAAAACCTGTGCCCAGAGTTCATGCAGAGAGATGGTTCCTGGCCTGCCAGGGCTTCTGAAAGTCTTGAAGTTGAACAAAAGTTGGGGGGTTTTTTTGGTGGGATGAAAGTGGAATATTGAAAAAATTGAGCTGCTAATCTGGTTGTTTCTTGTGGGACAGTCTGACGGGATTCCCATTCTCGCTCCACCCCCCTGGGAGACCCTAAGCCGCAGTGACCTTTCCAGCGAGCAGGAGAATGCACACAGCCCTCCACATAGCTCTGGGAGTCAGCCAAGGGTGTTGCTGGAGAGGGACAGTCGAGGGCTTGGCGAGCTTGACTGGTGAGAGAAGGTTGGAAGTAATATTTATAGCTTGGCCCTGGGGCAGGCATGGGGATGTGATACCCATCTATGATGATGTGAAGAGCACTACCATTTGGGGGGGGGCTCGAGAAGTAACATCATGTCAATAAGAGAGGGGGCAAATATAGGCCTGAGGACAGGAAATATGCGCTTGCAGCAATGCGTACTGGTCTGTGAAACGGCCTCCTGGAGGGGAGGTGCCTGGAAGCCCGTCATATGATTCATTTGAAACTAGAAGCAGGACAAAACACTTGGGAATAAGCCGCGGGGAATGCGCCCAGCTTGGCAACGCTCAGAGGCGATGGCCAAAGAGATCTTTTCCAAGGATGCTTTCTGGGAGACCCTCCCTCCCCCGGAGGGGCCAGCTTGCCGTCTCTGCAGAGCTCCCGACACCTGCTGCTCGGATCCTCTTTGGACTGGCGGGCCGCACGGCCGCTTGGCTTGGCGATGGGATTCGTGCGCCTAAGAGCAGCTCTCTTGTTTCTACAGCTTTTTTACTTTTTGGCACTGCAGGTCTCGTTTGCACTCGAAGTGACAAAGCAACGGTCGTTTTGGGATGACCGTGCTGGGCTTCCTCCTGCATTTGTAGGATTTTGGTCTTTCACTGTGACTGGTATATAACTTGCCCCACAAATTGCCACGACAGACCTCCACAAGGGCACTCTCAAGCAGCTGAAATCTCATCATTTGGTGTGACAGGAGGCCTGATTTTGTCCAATTGCTGCTCTTTGTTTCAGCAAATAGCAAAATCACCACCAGGGGCATGGCTGGTGACTCGGCACTGGTCACTGTCCAGCAGTCTTGCTGCTGAGGGTGCTCAGAACAATTTTTGGAAAAGCCAGAGCAGGGTCTCCATCCCCAATCCGTGCACGGTGCCCATGCCTGGTGCAAGGAGCCAGTTCTGCCCACTCAGATCCACTCCATGCATATTCAGTGCCAAGAATTAGATGCCATGCGGTACAGAGCCATGCTGAGCGAGCTCCCTGATCTGCTCCCAGGCTCTGCCGTGGGCATGCTTCTTGGTGCATGCTCCGAACCGCCCTAAAGCAGCTATGTCCTCTGAGTCCAGGATCGGGTAGGCACAGAGTGGGCAGGGTTTGTTCCTCAGTGATACACCAGGGCTCGACAGAGATGCCCCAGAGATGTGCCCCCCACTGCTTGTTAGAGCCCCCGGAGGGCTTCATAACACTTTATTACCTCCATTTGGCTGCAGTTGGCAGTGCTTGTCCTTTGACTTGTCCAGGCAGGTGAGCACCTGCTTCTCCAAGCTATGTTCTGGGCTAGCCAGCAGAGGCTGCATGCTTGCTTAGGGGATTAGTAATGAGATACAAGGGCTGACAAGTCGCATCCAGCCCAGGTTCACGGTGGCCAAAAGCGACTCGTGGCGTCAGTCACAGAGCAGCTATGAAATGGGCTTGGCATCAGTTCTGTTTCTAGTGGCCGTGTGTCTGTGTCACTTAAATCCCAGCTCTGCTGTCAGCCTTCCTGCTATAGAGGCTGATGGTCGAGTTGGGCACAGAGACCAGATCGTGCTTTCTGCCAGAGGGGCATTCCCCCGGGGCTCACCGCCTGTGCAGCATCTGCTCTTACTGGTCTCCGTAATGCAGCAGATCAGACACCTTTCACAAGCATGTGTTTAAGTAAAAAAGATTA
>NW_017729025.1:9459187-9465938 GCF_001723915.1 Gavialis gangeticus | reverse complement strand
ATGCTAGACAGGAGGAATAGGCTACAATCAGACCTAGACAGGTTACAGGGGTGGGCGGATGAGAACAGGATGGGATTCAACACCGACAAGTGCGAGGTGCTGCACCTGGGGAGGAAGAACCGGCACCATACCTACAGGCTGGGGAACTCCCTTCTCATCAGTGCAGAGGCGGAAAAGGATCTTGGAGTCGTCATTGACTCCAAGATGAACATGGGCCGGCAGCGTGGGGAGGCAGTTAGGAAGGCCAACCGCACCTTGTCATGCATCCACAGATGCATCTCGAGCAGGTCCAAGGAGGTGATCCTCCACCTCTATGCGGCACTGGTCAGGCCGCAGCTGGAGTACTGCGTCCAGTTCTGGGCGCCGCGTTTCAGGAGGGATGTGGACAACATGGAGAGCGTCCAGGGGAGGCCATTCGCATGATCAGGGGGCAGCAGGGCAGGCCCTACGAGGAGAGGCGACGGGACCTGAACCTTTTCAGCCTCCACAAGAGAAGGCTGAGGGGGATCTAGTGGCCTGTTACAAACTAGTCAGAGGGGACCAGCAGGCATTGGGGGAGTCCCTGTTCCCCCGAGCACTGCCAGGAGTGACCAGGAATAACAGTCACAAGCTGGCAGAGGGGAGATTCAGATTAGACATCAGGAGGCGCGACTTCACAGTCAGGGCAGCTAGGATCTGGAACCAACTTCCAAGAGAAGTGGTGCTGGCTCCTACCATGGGGGTCTTTAAGACAAGGCTGGACAATCCCCTTGTCGGGGTCGTTTGACCCCAGTACTCTTTCCTGCCATGGCAGGGGGTCGGACTTGATGATCTGCTCAGGTCCCTTCCGACCCGACCAACTATGAAACTATAAGTCTACACACAGTTTTTAAGCCCATAGGCCCTAGTCCCGAGGTGCTCAACCTTTTTAGACTCAAGGCACCTCTCAGTAGACTCAAGGTCCCCCTCAGAAAATACCAGCTCGACAAGAAAATACCAGAGCAATTTTTTTGTGGCAAAGAACTCAGGAAGACCGCAGCAGGTCTACGGCTTTTAACGCTGGGGTTTCCTATTTGAAATGTCTGCATTTATCTTGTGAATCATGTTTGGATACCTCGCAGAGCTAACATTGTGTGGGACCTTTGAAAGGACCTCAAGGTACCCGGGGGGGGTTGCAACACCCTGGTTGAAGATCACCATCCTAGTCATTTCGGTTGCTGTTCCCACTCTCTTGCTTTATCTTTGCTTACAGCGTGAAGCTCTTCCCAGCAGGCTGTACTTGCACAGGTCCAGCACTAATGGGAGCCTGGTGGGGTTGGGGTGTGCTGTATTTTTAATTTTATCCTACCCATGAAATCTCAGGACAGGTGTGTAATATTGTGGGGGGCTTACTGAGGGAAGATTGCTTGCTTTCTGCTTGCTTTCTTGCTGGACAGAGCTCTTAATAATGTAATTTTCAGCATTTCTGATCGTGGTGGCCAATTTCTGGTGCCTGCAGCTGCAGGCAAGGTCGTAACAGGACACCCGCCAGCATTTCTCTTGTAACTCCTCGGCACGCTGTCTGTTCATAACAGTGGGTTCAGGTAAGGTAAAATATAGCCACAGGTCCCTGCTGTGACTGCAGCACAGTGTAAAGATACCTGAGCCAGCTGTACGTGAGATAGCTTGGGTACCAAGCACAGTCAAATGCTGGTAGCCCAGCGCTCAGCAAGCTGCAAAACCTGCCCAGAGTAAATGTTCTGGTGATGAGCCCCATGCTGTGTGCCACATGGATGCAGCCAGCCCTGCTGGCAGCTTCCAGCCTCCACAATGAGCTTGGCTGGCTGCCTCCATGGCAAGTAGACAGGTCCAGCATGAACTGGCCAAGCCAAGTAAGGCCTAACACATGCCTCAGTGGCATTTGTCTGCCTGCAAGTGCAGTAGCATTGAAGGCTGCATCTGATCAGCAAGGCTGCATTCAGCCCATCTGAAAATTCACAGGGTTGTCCTAGGAGCCTGTGAGACCAGCTTCGCTGGTTCTGATGCAAACTGGGACCCTGGGCAAGCCTGACTCGCAGGAAGGTCGAGGCCCCTTGCTGCTTACTGTGCCTCCTGGAGGCAACAGCGTAGCTTGTGGGGTGGGGATTTTGTGGGGTGGGCAGCCTGGACACTAATGAAAGTGGTAGACTCATTTAGAGAGAAGGTTTGAAGGGGCAGAAAGTGAAAGCTTGGTTAGGGGGAGAGGGGTTTGAGGGAACAAGGACCCAGAGATGGGAACACTGAGGCTAGGGGAGATGGCAGGGGCTAGGGGCCTTGGCAGTAGGGAAAGAGAGCTCTGCACATGCAAGAAGTGGGGTGATGGAAGGGAGCAGTCACTGAACTAACCCCTTGGGATTGGGGAGGAGTGAGAGCCAGGTGGGGAGAACTGGTCCGGTGGTCATGGAAACAAGGGGTAGGAGTAGAGATGGGAAAGTGGATAGTGTGGACCTTGGAGGGGTAAGGAGCCAGGGAGGTAGTGTGTACATAGGCCATAAAGGGGAAATGGAGTCACAAAACCTCTGATAGGAAAAGGAGACATGGGAGATGGTGAAATGAGAAGGGACGGGGTCTGAAGTGAACTATCCAGAGCCTCCGCAGCTATCCAGTCTAAGAACTATTACGTCTATTTTTTTAACATTGCAGACAGAGCCATGCACCGGCTTTGTAATTTCCGAGTAGACTCCACCTAGGTAAATCTGGAGAGGTGATGATGAATACCTGTGAATTTTATATTCTACCTCATTCTACCCCATACTTATTCATTTATTTTTAAAGTTATTTTTGCCTTCTGACAGCTGGAGGCACAATTGCCATAATTTTTGCGAAAGTTTGTATTTGCTCGCTTGAAATTACATAATTATGCGGAAGGAACTACTCCCTTTGTGTTTCAGAAGGCCCCGAAATATGAAGACAAGATGTTTTAAAATACAGGTAACTTTCAGCCTGATTTCAATGCAGCCTCCAGATTATGTGCACCCTTTACTCACTGGTTAGGGACAGAAGTTACATGTAAACTGGTTGAAGTCATCAGAAACTGGTTTAAACCAGTAACAGAACAGAAGGTCAGTGCACATAAACCAGTTTCAAAATGGCTGAAACTGGTTTAAGATAAACCTGGTTGAATGTAGTATCAGACTTAACTGTTTTGGGTCAAACAGGTTTATGAAATTTCTGTCCAAGACCCCTTCCTGGTTTAAGTTAAATCAGAGTCCCCCAGTATCCCAGCATGCTTTGCAGCCCTGGGTTGGGCTGGGCTGGGCTATTCTGTCTGCTCCAGCAGGGAAAGGATGGTGGGGGAGGTAAACCCTGGCTGGGGTCTGGGGCCAGGGAGAGGTGTTAAACTCCCTTTCCCCTAGCTAAACCCCCTCTTCCCCCAAGTACAAAGCTGCCCTGTCCTACTGACCCGATTGAAAGTTACCGCTACCTGTGACTGTGGACTACAAATCCCAGAGGCACCTGGAAGCAGGAAGAGGAAGTGATGATAAGCAAACCTGCAGAGTCCTGATTCTGTGATTCTGGACTGCAAATCCCAGAGACCTCTGGGGCAGTGGGAAGAGGAAGTAAACACACAGCCCATTCTGGATATGTACCAGAGAGCAGTGCTCTAGTGCACCCAGCTTCTGGCCTGACCCACTACAGGCATGTGGCTGCATTTCCTGAATCAAAAGTGAATGTGTGTCCAGTTGTTACTCAGTTTAATCTCTGTAGCTTAGACTAACCTGCAAAGACTGAATCGATTTAGCCTCGGGCTTTTTGACTGTCTGTACTTGGCCACTAACTTCCTCCCAGCAACGGGGCTTTTAGGATTAATCATCTCTCTAGAGTAGGACATTTTTCACCCTTACACTGCTATCAGAAATGGGATGATTAGTTTGGGCAGTTTCTTTTCATACCAATAATACCTCTATTAAGGGAGTTTTCTGAAAGTGAACAGCAGAAATTGTAGTTTTGTAATCAGCCTGGAAAAATAAAATGTCGAATCCTTCTAACTACTTCCATTTTGTCTTCTCTCACTACGGCAAAATGAAGTGTTTATCCCTACAACAATATTGGTGTTGTTTCTTTTTTTTTAAACATGCTCTGTCTGTTTGGAATTGAAATGCATCTCCAATGCTATGCTCAGTGCAGAGCGGATACTGCGTTGGTGACGGGCCTTGCAGTTTTGTCACTGACTCTGAGAGTTAGTGTTAAAATCCTAAACTCCAAAGTTGTGCAAATACACACCAACTAAACTTAACACTTAAAAGTAAGCTTCTTTATAATTACAAGAACTAGAAAAGCTTGGACATTTGAAAGATTCAAAAGCAAAGCTATGAGAAAATGAAACTCCATATATGCTCAGTAAAATCTCATGATTTCTAAAGGCAATGTCATGGTTTTGGGTAGGGGCCACATCAAGATTTTTCAAATGCGTAAGTTGACAACACTGTTGCCGTATTTGTGTGCGCGCCTTGCAATATTGCCGCAGCTGGAATAAGGCTTGCTCTGCATGCCTGTGTGAAGTCTACAGTGTGGGGAATCGCACTCTGAATGAAAAAGGAAGCGAGTGAGCTGATGTACACAGTAAATGCTGTGAAGCCCCTTTTCTCCCCCTCCATTTTCATGCTTGCAGTGTCTGTTTCTTCTGCCCGAGGAAAGATGCTGAGGTTCCATAATGATGCTCAGGGATTTGGGGCCGTTATTTTTGGATTTACCGAAGATGAACACCAGATGACTTTCCAAAGGCTGATTTCACAGCACGTATGCTTGAGGTATCTCTCAGCTGCGGCCGCCTGCGAGCAGTGGGGATTTCATTCTTCAGACTGGACTTCATTTGCCACATCAGGTTCACTTGATTCTCTAGTGATGTGTGTCTTATTTTCTTTGTGTTTTCGCCAGTCCTGTTGGCAGCTTTTCATCCCTTGCAAGGTTTTTGGTGTCGGAGACATTAAACTGACAAAATCCGGCATCCTGTTCCAGAGCTGACGTGAGCCAGGCACCTGCAGACTGAAGATTCGAGTCCAATCTGGACATGAGACTGTTGCTTTGCTTCTCAGTGAAGTCCCTCTTCTTCCCTCCCTCCTACCCCAGGTCCTCATGCTGAATTATGAGATCAGTCCGTCCTAGAAACCCCAGGCACAGATTAGCCCAAACTCTCAAATTCCCTTGCATTTTACATCCGAACTATGAATAGAGTGGCGTACACTACTTTGGCACTAATATTTCTTGACTTCAATGCCTGGATGGACAATTGAAATGCTCTCAGCATAGCAGCTGTAACAGAAAAACCTAGGGATCAAAAAGCAATTCCATCATCTGCCACAATTTGTCCAGATGCCGTTACTGTCGCATCCTAAGCATGGCGTGTTCATAGTTTTCACCGGCTTCTTGATGTAAGTCTTCATTCACCTGCAGCGCGCCTCCCTCTTCCTCACCCCTCGTACGGAGTACTCTGGCTCCCTGCCACGATGAACAGGCCTTCGAAGAAAGGTGCCTGTTTCCTTCTCCACGGATGTGCCATGAGTGCAAAGAGCCTTTCTCCTGCAACCTGGCAGATTTTTGATGGCGTAGGGGTTTTCAGTATCAATGTGTGCACAAAATCCCCTTTCTCCAAGCCTCCCAAGTGGGCCAGCTTTCGTCAAAATGTCCAAAGGTGCATGCCTCAGCAAGGTGTGCATCCTTACCAGCTTCCAGTATGCCAGCCCTAGCCATCTCAGCTGTAGCAATAAAAGCACAAACAAAATGTCTTTATAGTAGAGAAATTGTGCCCCCTCTTCCCCCCCACTATCTCCCCCCTTCTTTTACTCGCACTCTCCCAATTGGGGGACTTTTTTTTAACTCGGGCTTTTTGGAAACGTTCACCTTCAAGCAAAGATCAGATTTGAAAAGCATCAGTCCCGCGAATAGGAATTTGAGTTGTTGGGAAGAAGCACGCACGTCTGGGCTTTCTATTCCTGCAGCGCTGAGCAAGCTTGGAGCACCACAATAATATTAGCTTGAAGCCATGAAAAAAGGAAGGCGATGTGATAAGATCACAAGGCTTGAGTAGCCTATTTATCTACATTGATGCCACATGGCAGAAAACATTTTCAATAACTTGAGTTTAGCACAGCCAATTGTAATTACGATCCCTTTTCATGGAAGGGCGCGAGGGACAAACCAACGATTCTTGACTAGTTTTTGTCAGTGGCTGCTTTCCTTTGTAACTGATTGGTTGCCTAATGTATATTTGCCTTCTTGACACATTCCATTCCTTGTTCTCATTGATTCATAGGTTTAAGGTCAAAAGGAACCATTCCCATTACCCGATCTGACCTCTGCACAATACATCCAGTCATCCTGTCATCGAGCCCATAACTTTTGTGTGTGCAAGAGCATCTCTTTCTAGAAAAAGGCTTTAATATTATATATGTATATATTATATATACATAATATATACATATGTATATCATAATGTTTATGTGTATCGTAATGTGCATGGATATTTTTTGTGTGATTGCTACTGCCAACATATATTTTATACACTATGTATTAGGCCTGTGCAAAGGGTCTAGTATTTGCTTTGGATTTGGATTCGGCCGATCTGGGGGACAGTGGTTTGATTCAGTGATTCGAAGCACTGTCCCAAATCGATTCGGCCAAATCTGATTTGGAGGTTTGGCCACCACCAAATCAGCCAAATCTCCAAATCAAACAGACTCCATCCCCCGCCCACTCTCCCAGCCCCATCAGTGCCTGCCCCACCCGGCCCCAGCTCCTGGCTCTTTAAAAAAAA
>NW_017729025.1:9458766-9459041 GCF_001723915.1 Gavialis gangeticus | reverse complement strand
ATGGTCCCCTCCCCCTCCTTCAGCCCCCCACCCCCTGCTTACCGGCACATAGTCCGGGTCCAGCTCCCTGCGGCGGCGAGTGGGGACTGCCCGAATCTCTGAAGCTCTCTGAATTTTTCCAAATTGATTCAAAGAGCTTTGAATCAATTTGGACCTTTTTATTGGTCTCCCAATTCAATTCAGAGATTTGGCCACCAAATCGGGCCGAATCTCCTCCAAATCGAATCAGCACCTGAAGCTTCGCACAGTCCTAATTTGTATATATGCACACCCTC
>NW_017729025.1:9447701-9453766 GCF_001723915.1 Gavialis gangeticus | reverse complement strand
TGTGTGTGTGTGTGTGTGTGTGTGTGTGTGTGTGTGTGTGTGTGTGTGTGTGTGTGTGTGTGTGTGTGTGTGTGTAAACTTAATCGTTACAATGGTAGACAATCCTTCACATTTCTAGGCATGTTGTTCCAATGGCAAATCACTCTTACAGCTAAAAATGTGTTCATCTGAATTTGTTTAGCTTCAGCTTCCAACCCCTGGCTGTCCTTATGACTTTGTTTTGATTAATCAGAGACATCTGTGATCAGCAACCTCTCCCATGTAGATGCTTGTAGACTGGGATCAGGTCATCTCTCAACATTCACTCAAGGAAACTAGATTAATAGATTTTCTTAGGTCTCTTGCCTACTTGTTTTTCAGATCTTGACTTATTCTTTCAGCTCTTTTCTGAACTTTTCTGCACTCTTTTGAAGCGCGATTACCAACAGTGGAGATGTTATACCAGTAACAGTCTCCCTAAAGCTACATTCAGAGGTACTATAACCTACTACATGATATTTTCCTGCTTTAATATATGTAAGGATTGTATTGTCTCTTAGTTACTGCTTCTTGCTGCAAGCTCACATTCAGCTGGTCATCTACCAATTTCTGTATACATTTTTGTTCTCTTTGCATCCTAAATTTAGGTTTCCTGTATTAAAGTACTTAATGTTGGGTTAAATTTCAGTATCTCCTTTACTCTGTCCACAATATTGGCAGAGGTACCCAGTTGCACAGGTAGGTCTCCACACAGGTCCTGTGTGAACTATAAATCTCTGTGTGAACATGTGCATGGTTGATTGCCCAGCCAAAGAGCACAAATACAGCTGTGAGCACCTAAACACACACCTGAAATTCCTGCTAGAGCATTTTCAGTAAGGTACTGCAAATACTGCTTCTTTTCAAGTTAGACTGTACTGGTGTCCTTCACTCAAGTTTGAAAAGCATCTTGCTCAGCTCAAGAAGCTGTAGGGAGCTTTAAATTGATCTTTAAAATGAGCTTTAAAAATGTCTCAACATTTCTCTTGCTTCTACTTCAATAAAGGCGAGGGGTGATCTAGGGGTAACCTGTTGCCCTGGGTCTTGGGAGACTCACAACTCTCTGCCAACGCTTCCTGTGTGAACATGGGCCCATCACTCTAGTTTCTCTGTGCCTCCATTCCCCAGGACACCTCCTTTTTTAGGATATATATTTGTTCATCTGAATTTGTTTAGCTTCAGCTTCTAACCCCATAATACATATATATTCTGAGACTCTCAAATACTACAATAAAGGAGACTAAAGAAATACAATAGGTAGATACTAAGGCTGTGCAAAGCTTCAGTCCCTGATTCAATTTGGCCCAATTTGGTGGCCGAATCTCCAAATGCGAATCAAATCAGAGGACCCTTTAATCCCTCTGAATTGATTCGGAAAGATTCGGAGATTCAGACATAGACACAAGTTTAAATACTTTTTCGACATACCTCTAGATAGCAGGCGGCTTATCAACACTGCGATGCTGGGGCATGTGGAGCGTCCCACAGGAGCATGGGGGGGTCTCCCCAGCATAGTTTCATAGTTTCATAGATTTAGGGTCGGAAGGGACCTAGTAGATCTTCTAGCCCGCCAGGGCGGGAGAACAACAAAACCCCAAAACAAGAAACGGGACTCAAATGAGTCCAGCCAGGTAGGCATCCAGCCTCTTCTTAAAGACCCCCAGGGTAGGGGCCAGCACCACTTCCCTCGGAAGTTGGTTCCAGCTCCTAGCCACCCTAACTGTGAACTCTGATGCTCTGCAGCAGCCCCAGAAGTGGACTAGAAGCACTTCTGCTCCACTTCCGAGTCCGCCAAGGAGTGCGCTGGGGGCACCCCCCACGCCCTCACCCAGCTTAGTGACTGGTGCCTCCCGAGTCTGGTCCCTGTGACAGAGAACCCTAGCCCTGTTACCAGAAAGCAGGTCGGCCCCTTTAAGACCAGAACATTCTGGGCACAGCATGCTGGTAAGGCGGGGGTTAAAAGCTGAGCCTGGCCAGCTAGTCAAGTGACTGGAAGTGGGGAGGCCAGGACTATAAAAACCTGGGCTGGGTGGCAGTAGGGGCCAGCAGCCAAAGGGGAAGGAATACATGTAAGAGCTCCACGGAGAGGCTTGGTGAGCGGTCAAGCTGCTGCAGGAGGCGAATGACTGACGACTCTCGGAGAAGTGGCAGCAGCCCCAGGAGAAGGACCATAGCAGACAGTGAGGAGCAGAAGCACAACCCCCTGGAAAAATATAAGCTGGCATGCTGCCTTCTTTCATTATATTTTTGGTGGCGATTATAGCATGGACATACTGTTTATTATTTTTGATTGATTAATAACCAGCGGTTTGGGTGAGGCTACTGGGGAAGGAGGAGGCCTCATTGGGGGGCTTACTACAGCGTGGGGACCCCAGCACCAGTGTGGGCATAGTATTCGGGGTTCACAGGCCCCAGTGCCAGAGGGTGCAGCCATAAAAGGCCAAGGTGGCTGGGTGCACCTGTGTGTTTTTGGACTGGGACAGTGGAGATTTGGGGCCGCTACCCAGCTTTGAACTTGTGGCCCCCTGGTAGTTGGGCCAGTAGATGGGCCTCTGGGCCAGATAGGTTAGGCTCTATGTTGGGGGCAAAAAGGAGGGCCATGAGCCCCAAAACCAAGGACCTGGAGCTTTAGAGTCGAACCCAAAATACAATAGGCAGTCTCCCGCTTACAAGAACATCCGTATAATATTTCCATTAAGACGTGGCAGGAAAGGAGAAAGCGGGACACAAGAAACCTTAAGGGGACTTCAAGGGTGCCCCTCATAGGTTGCAGATAACGGGCAAAAGATGGTGTTGGGGAGGGCAACCTGTTACAGTCCCCCTGCGGCCAATCACCAATCTGAGAGGGTGCGGGGGGGGGGCACCCCCAGTGCACTCCCTAGTGGACCTGAAAGTGGACCAGAAGTACTTCCAGTCCCCTTCTGGGCTCTCTGCCAAGCATGCGGGGATCCCCCTGCACTCCTGTGGGGCGCTCCATGCGCCCCAGCATCTCAGCATTCACAAGCCGTTCTGGTACCTCGAGGTTTGTAGAAAAAACATCTAAAGCTGTGTCTATGTCTGAATTGCTGATTCTCTGAATCAGCATCGAATCTGCAAATTCAGATTTGGCCAAATCAAATCAGGGACAGTGCTCCAAATCAGCAAATCAAATCACTGTCCCTGATTCGGGCCAAATCCAAATCCGAATCAAATAGGGCCCACTTTGCACACCCCTAATAAATACTAGCCTTCAGGGTTGTCTTTGGAAAATGCAGGACCTCAACTTTCCTGTAAGTTTCCCATAATGAAAATGTTGGCGGTGATAATTTATTGATGAATCAATACTGGCAGATATTTGAAAGACCTTTCTCTTCCTGAAGGCACAGTCTTGTACAACTCTACCCCCATACGTGTGTGTTACCCCTTATCTCTTGACCACGTCTGTTAATTTATCTCGAAGTGCCTCCATGACTCGACACACTTCGTTAAGTTTTCTGACAGGCCATGTACCGTATCCACCTCCAGGCCCCCCCTACTTCCTCAGATCCCTTTTGCTTCTAGTTCCATAAACATCAGCATATGCCACGTATGCTCTCTCCATTAGGACGGTTGGGATTGTTGTGTTTTCTTCGTTCCAGGTCTCACCTGTCAAATGTTACTTTGACAACAGGGAGGAGCAGTTCCTATAAAAATGCAGAGGGAGTTTAATAGACGAATGTTTCACGCATGGAGGATGGGATGAACCCTGGGCTCTGCCATTGGCTTCTTTAGTGTAATAAAAATATATTGGGTTCCAGAGATGTTGGCCATTGGGTTCTGGAGATGATTGATTCACACAGCTGAGAAACAGGTTTATAACATGTTTTGCTACATGGGGCGAGTTTGATGAGTGAGTTCATCTGAGGATTAGACTATAGATAGAGCTGTCAACACAATGTATTTGTTTTTATTTTTCATCAGTAAGGATAACACAAAGAAGGGCTAATTTAAAGGAGTGCCTGATGACATCTCGCCTTGCTTCTTCACTCAAGTCTTTCCCATGATATGAATGTACAATGGGTGGCTTTCCTCACTGCCCTGTTTGCTGTCAATGTCCCTGTCCACTTCCCCAGCAGGTTCCCTGAGTGAAGGACACACTTCAGTACCACTGGGCAGTGAAAGTTCGAGTTTCACCATTTTTTCTAGTGACTTCCTGATCATCTTTTAACTCACAGTGCCACTCATGAGCAGAAGTGGAAGGTGTTCAGTGATAACCACCTTTCCAGTAGGGTACACTGGGGAGAAAATCGAAAGGGGGAGGCCACTGTAGGTATCTTGGAGTGGGGTAGGGAAGCGTTTAAAAATTGTGACTTGTCCAATATATCTCCTATTTGGAATAAATTATTTCTACTGTGCACCCAATTTAGTTGGCCAGGTGTTGAATTCAGGTGGATATACCTCGGTGGGTGTGGGGAGTCCTGTGAACAACTTCCTAAGTCAGCTAGAGGAGAACAAAGCCCATTGTTTCTTCTCTGACTCCTGTCACTATGTCTAGTTTTGTCCCCCCTGTTGCTTCCTATATAGCTTGTTGCATTTATGTCATGTAACACTGCCTAAAATCTGGCTGTTCCCCGTTCTCGTGTGTGTGTGTGTGGGGCGGGGGGTTGTTTAGAGGCTCAACTGCAGTTTCATATCTGAACCCCCCAACAAATGTGAGGAGGACTCTACATGTGGCAGCTCCATTACAAAGCTGCTCCTGTAGTTTTTCATGTCCATACGCAAAATTAAAAGAGGCCACGCTTCCTAGAAGTGATTCAGATGGAGGCCAAAGAGCAGAAGTTTTATCAAGTGGCCATGATGCAGGGGCTGGCAGCCATGAAGGAGCTAATCTCAAAAGACTTCTAACCAGTGGATCTGATGTCTGATGAGGACAAGCTCATGATTTCAGGATCAAATTTCATTCCCAACCCTAGCCTTGATTTGCTGTTCGAAGCTCAACACACTGTTGGCTTCTCCCCTCGGCTGCTTATCATATGTGCAGTCCTTCAAGATGAGCTGCAATGTGGGTTTTTTTGTCCGTCAAGTGCTGATTGACTCCTCAACAGCTACTGCAGGGCGATGGTGGATGATGTAGTTTCTCCCACCTGTCACAGGAACAACCCCGAAATCTGAATTCAGATCTTGATAGGTAAACTCAAGTCTCTTCAACTATTTCCTTTAAAAATTTCATGTGGTTATAACTTCCAGCTATTCATAAGCCCTATTGATGCTTTTTGGACTGAGGACAGTTGAGGGCCTTTTTATTTCTTCCTGCAAAAAGCCCTCACTAGCTGACCTTTTAAAATAATTCATTATGAAGGCTGGTTCTAGTTTTAAATATAGCTGGTTATTTTCATGTTGGCTACGTACATGATAACACTTTTTGTTAAACCACTTCAACATGCTATGTGTGCATGCATGTATTTATAAGCACGTGTGCAGTACGTGTTATTTTTCTTTCAGAAACAAGACCCAAGGATGCTTTTGCTTTCTTCTTAATACAGTGATACAAATTAATGTGCTTTTTCAAAAGGAAAAAAAGGGAGAAAGAGAGAGAAAAAAACTAAAATGTGCTAGTGTTGCTGATGCCAGTTCTGGTCCAACAGTGAGTCATGCATATTTTTCAGGGTGGAGAATTTTTTCCCAGTAACTTAGGGTCTAATTTTTCATTTACACTGAAGTCCCTTGGTGCTGTCAAGGGAGCGTTTAGGAGTCTTACTGCAAACGAGAGTTGGACTGGAAACTGGCAGGCCAAATTACCAGCCAGGAACGATCAATTTAAAGCTCCCCACAAAGTCTTGAGCTGAGCAAGATTCTTTTCCTGGGGGCGGCCACAGGTTTACTGTCAAACAAGAGCAAGCAGGGACCCAAAGCAGCAGGGACCAGGCACCTAAGCCCTTCCCTGAATGTGCTCTTTTCTCTATGGAGAGATGCACATGAGGTCTTCAATGACCCCCAGCATCCCTGGGCGACTGCCCTGCTCCAGAGGCAGGAAGTCTTTTATATCTGATTCGCTGCTCCATAAGCTTGCACCTAATCGTGGGCCCTTC
>NW_017729025.1:9438023-9442701 GCF_001723915.1 Gavialis gangeticus | reverse complement strand
TGTTTTGCTAATTTGTGTTTGCGGGTTTGAACTGCTTGCCAGAACAGGAATTTGTGGGGGATACCCCTGTTAAATTTAGTGTTCCCAGATTTCTGGGTGGGGACTCCAGCCACTGCTATAATTCATTGGCTAGCCTTAAATGTGAACCTGGCCCTTCCCTGAATGTGCTCTTTTCTCTATGGAGAGATGCACATGAGGTCTTCAATGACCCCCAGCATCCCTGGGCGACTGCCCTGCTCCAGAGGCAGGAAGTCTTTTATATCTGATTCGCTGCTCCATAAGCTTGCACCTAATCGTGGGCCCTTCTCCTACAGCTCCCAGTTTGAAAGGGACCATAGGCCAGAATGGGTGTTCCTGGAGGTGTCCCACATGCCCTTAGGGCCAAATCTTATTCTTAATAGACACGTAAGTGGAGTCAATGCAAAAGAGGGTAGTTCTTCTTCCTTCTCCTCACTTCTTCTCTGTGACTTGAAGCTAAGAAGATGGTGTGTTGCCAAAGTAGATTCATTAATGGACTTTTGGAGATTCAAACAGGCTGCAGTAGAATTGCACTTAGGTGTCTCCAGGTCTACCTGTGCCCCCTAATAGACCAGTGGTTCCCAACCAGGGTGCTGCAGCACCCCACTGTGTTGTGAGACCCTTTTTGGGGGTGCTGTTGCATCAACATTACTGCAGGCACTGCTGTCAAGTGAGACTGCCCTGCACGCCTCCTGTGGAGCCAGGTCGGGAGGGGCTGGAGCCAGCTTTCCTGCCTGCATTAAAGTTATCATAGAACCATAGAAAGTGAGGGTTGGCAGGGACCTCAGGAGATCACATCTAGTCCAACCCCTGCTCAAAGCACGAACATCCCCAACTAGACCGTTGCTCCTTGTTCAGATAAAGCTAATGCAGACATGGGCCCGCTGCTGCCACAGCCACTTCCTGATCTGGGTCCCCATGAAGCATGCAGGGCACTTCTATTTGGCAGCATTAGCACCCCAGATGAGACCAAGGCACAACCGTAGTTCACAACTGGGATCCTGCCAGGTTCTTCCGGTGGGGTGCATAAGGTGGATAAGGGCCGTGCGCTTAATGTCTTGAGTTAGTTGATCAAGAAGCACTCCACTCATTCTGTCAATGTGTACTTTCAGCATTCATAAAGCATCTACAATGCTGCTAATCACCCTAAATGTTTGCTTCATCCTTTCCAATGCTGCTCAAGAAAACCCTGTGTCTCAGCCATAAAAAGATATATTTATAAAGAAAAAATACTTGAAGAAAAGAGAAACTGGATTATTTTAGGTGGCTCTAAAGAAGTTTCTGGGACAGTAGGATATTTGCAGGAAAAAAAGACCCTGAAGCAACCCAGTGAAGTGTAGACATAGTCACATACACAAAGTGTATTTCTGTAAAATATGAGAATAGAGCCATATCCCTTTAAGTACGTTATAGGCTCTCTTATTGTACTTGTGTGATCTGTATTTTTCAAAGCCATTCAAGAACAGCCAGAGCAGTATATGGATGGGCCTCATAACGGTGCCTCTAACGAGGCTGTTCAAAGAGTCGTGGAACTCAGGAGTGGTCCCTAACAACTGGAAGAAGGCCAACATGGTGCCCATCTTTAAGAAAGGAAAGAGGGACGACCTGCTAACTAGAGACTGGTCGGTCTGACTTCAGTCCTGGGAAAAATCTTTGAAAAAATTGTCAAGGAGGACATCAACCACAAGCTCACAACTAGTGGGGTACTGAGAAACAACTGGCATGGCGTTGTTGAGGGGAGGTCATGCCTAACAAACCCAGTGTCCATTTATGACCAGGTAACTAACCAGCTGGACGTGGGACAGGAGGTTGACACCATCTACCTAGACTTCAGCAAGGCCTTTGATACTGTTTCCCATGAAATTCGCTCAACCAAGTTGGAGGGTACTAGCCTAGCCCAGGCTACGGCAAGGTGGGTTGGCAACTGGCTCAGCGGCCGATCCCAGAGAGTTGTAATTGATGGGGTGGCCTCATCCTGGAGGGCCGCCTCCAGTGGTGTCCCCCAGGGATCAGCACTTGGGCCCGTGCTCTTTAACATCTTTATCAGTGACCTGAATGAGGGAGTGCAAAGCGCAATGATTGAGTTTGCGGATAACAGCAAACTGGGGAAATGTGGGCACATCTGAGGACAGGGCAGAGATCCAGGATAACCTTGACAGGCTGGTCCTATAGGTTGAACGCAATCAGATGAGGTTCAATAGAGACAAGTGCCGGGTCCTCCATCTGGGTAGGAAGAACCTTCACAATATACGATGGGTGGTGGTCCACTGGCTGGCACTGCATCTGAACGGGATCTGGGGGTGACAATTGGCCAGAGGACGAACATGGGCCGTCAGTGTGATGAAGTTGCCAACAGAGCAAGTAGAAGTCAGCGTGCATCAGCCGGTGTGTTGCTAATAGATCCAGAGAGGTGCTCCTCCCACTCTACTCAGTGTTGGTAAGACCACAGCTGCAGCACTGTGTCCAGTTCTGGGCACCGCACTTCAAGAGGGATGTGGGTAAGCTCGAAAGGATGCAGAGAAGGGCTGCCCACATGATCAAGGGCTTGGCGGATAGGCCCTATGAGGAGAGACGTCGGGATCTGGGTTTGTTCAGTCTGAGTAGAAGAAGACTGAGAGGTGACCTGATAGCCACTTACAAGTATGTCAGGGGTGAACACCAGGAGCTAAGGGAGCAACTCTTCAAAAGGGCACCCTGTGGGAGGACAAGATCCAGTGGGCACAAGCTAGTAGAGGAAAAGGTTATTTTTCATCTGGGTAACTAGAATCTGGGACACACTCCCAGCAGTCATGGTGCAGTCACCATCCCTGGCGGTGTTCAAGAGGAAGCTGGACAAGCATCTCATTGAGCTCATTTGAGCCCAGTTACCTCCTGCCCGTGGCAGGGGACCAGACTTGATGATCTTACAGGTCCCTTCCGATCTTTCTAATCCATGATTTTATGATGTGGATGGTTAGGCCAAGTGTGTTTGTCTATTTAATAGAGACAGGTATTTGACACTCTACCTCTGCTGTACTTCCTGTTGCTTTTTGTAATGTAAAGAACAAAAGACGTGGCACCATGGGGAAAACTTGCATCATTTAAGACAGGCTGAGCATCATCCTTGGGAAGAGAGTAGTCATGCACAAGTTGTGATGTACGGTAGAAATTGCTGGACCAGGACTGTCAGCCAAGAACCCAAGAGCAAATTATCATTTTTCACACATTGAGCTGCCTCTGGCCTCCAGCACTCAATAGCTTTCTCAAGTCTGATGACTGAAATGAGGAATTTTTTTTGTTTTTGGAAAGCAAAGAGCTGGCATTAGAAAGCACTGGTCAGTCTCATGATAGAAAAGAGGACAATTTTCTACGGATCATCTTCACTTGAGTGGTAATGCTGGACTCAATTCTCCATAACCCAGGCTTTGTGCAATCATTCTCACTTAGGCAAAACTTTACTCTTTTGCCTTGCTATTGCACTACATATTGGTATAAACGAATACACGTGGGGTGGAGCAGTGGTATTTCTGAACTGCCGTTCAGGGCTTGCTGTTCTCCAGAACTCAATAAAACTATTTGCCAACCTGATGTGGCAGAAATTCAGTGGATTTTCTCCTGCTGCTGCTTTCTTCTCTGTCTAGATGGAAAAGTCTTATCTAAGGAAGACAGCATAGAGTAGAGTAGAGTAGAGTAGAGCAGAGTAGCCCATTTTAACCCCGTGTGAGTTTTGAAGCTGCTTCCAGGATGCAGCAAGGACAACAAAGATGCTCAAAAATGCAGCAACGACACCAAAGATGCTCACGTTGCCTTGATTGCATGCCTCTTTTTCCAAGGTGGTCCAAATGCCCCCATGTCTGATAGTGAAACAAACTCCATTCCTTCTACCTGATGGACAGTGATGAGAGATGTCAAGTTACCCAGCCTCCCATAAGAAAAGCATCCGTTGTCCTTATCCTCAGAATTAAAGAGAAAATACAGCCCTAGTGAACGTAAACCTACCAGTGGCATTTGCACAATTCTGGTGAGTACAGCACAGAGGACTAGTTGCCTGCAAGTGTTGAGACAGGATCGTCAGCTGAGTTTGCGACACTTTTTCTCTTCCAAATGATTTACTACTCAAGACCCAGGTTGTGATTTTGGCCTTTTTATTTTTCTCTTTTTCACCCCTGGCAGAATGGCTCCATATCATTCTCACCAGTAGCTACGGTGTGAAATGGCTGAGATGAAAGAGGCTCCGGTTTTCACTAACTCCCCTGAGCATTTCTCCAGGCAGATGATCGTGTTTAGTCACTGGCCATGTCTGTTTTGCTGGCACCTTCAGCATTTTATGTGGTGCCTGAATCGCAGCAGGCACTCCATGCCTGACAATGGCTCTGCTAGCGCCCAGATCAGTCGGTTATTTATGGCAGGCATGTCTCAAAACTGTGGGGTCAAGTTTTCCTACCCTTACTTATTTTGTTCAGAAGAGCACATAAATCTTCTCCTGCCATTTGCAGCTTAAACCTTCTGAGTGTGAAGCCAATAGGGTAAAGTTTCTAGCAAGAGGGGCTAACTATATTTTAAAGATTTGCTTTCCTGGCTGTCAGGAGCTTGGATGTTTCGCTTGAGCCATAAATCAGTTTTGTTCATGCTATAAGATTTATCAGTGTTAAGCTCCTTTTTCTTTCTTTCTTTCTTTTTT
>NW_017729025.1:9413915-9433023 GCF_001723915.1 Gavialis gangeticus | reverse complement strand
ACATTCCTTCTGACATTACTCAAGACATTATGAGCCCCCTAAGGCTTATTTTCTTTAAAATAATAACAACAAATTTGAAAGCTGCTGTGTGTAAAAGTGATGCGTCTAAAATATATTGCTTTTTTAACCTCTGCATTTCTTTCTTTTTTTTTTTTTTTGGTGTCTTCTAACTGCAGAGCCTGGCCTCCTAAATTGAGAGCTCTCCATTGCTCTGACATGGTTTTATTTAATGCCCTCATCTGAAAAATCAGGATAACATCTTAATCAAGCACTGTTAAGTCAGATTCAACAATAGTGTGATGTTCCTATAGCTAAAATCCCGCAGCTCTGAAACTAATAAGTTTGCTCATTCATATAAGAGCTAATGGGTTTTATCATCCAGTCTTTTCGCACATGCTGCAGTAGATTCTGGGTTGTGATCTTCGTAGATGGTAATGTAATACTAATTTGGCTGAATTAATTGTATACTAGCAGCTGCAGGAGTGGTTACTCACAGTGGCACCCACTGTATGTTAAGGAAGACCTCTAATAAAAAGTATTTAGGCCCTTAAGTCCCATTGACTTCACATTTCAGATCAATGAACGTTAGGTGCCCACATATCTTTTGGATCTAACCTAAATCCTTTTCAGTCGGTCATCAGAAAGGAGGGTCCCTTTGTGAGGAGTTTGCAGTCTGAGGATCTAAAGGGAAGAGTGATCATTGTGTTAATAAGCAATAGAGCTGTATCTGCTAGTGAGCATACCTTGGAGGGGAAAATCTGTCTACAAAATCAATCAAGTGAGATTGCAATGAACCCAGTCCTCTCAGCAGTAGCTGCAGCTCGTAGGGGAGATTTAGTCTAAAACCACATCAGTATAGACAGGGCTATTGTTGTTCAGCTCTTTGAACAATAATCAACTTGCCAAAAGAAATTACTTTGCTGACCTAGACTCATGAGGTTTACTGGGATCTTTAAGGAAACAAACTCTGACTTAAGTCCTTGAAAAGAAATACTAATGATGCTGATAGCAGATGCTCTTCTAAAGCATTACTGTCTCACCATGTTGAGCTGGGTGTGAAATAACTTTACAATTCAACCTGATCATGATTTTGGATTTTGGGCTGCTGCATGCAGCTCCCAAAGAAAGAGAAGAGCAAGCACCTGTCTTTGCTAGTGATCATGTCCATATATGTAATATTATGCAGTTAGACCAGTTTGTTCATGTCAGGGCATTTTTTAACCATCCTCATATGCATTGGGTATTGGCTGGGGATTTTGACTGGAGTGTGCCAGTGCTCCTGTTAAGACAAATACTCTGAGGTCCCTGGTTGGAGAGTCTTGCCTTTCTACTCTGCGTCAGACTGATCACCACATTTGGGCTCAAGAGGGAATTTAGCTATAACAGGGATCGCAGCTGTCTTCCTTGCATCGCTTGAGCACATTTTAACAACACTTGCTGCACTAGGACATGGACCACTGTTGTCCCCTTGCTTTCCCTGTGGCAGATTAGGCTGTGTGACAGGGTTGATTGCATAGTTTTAGTACAGTAGGAAGTTAGACAAGGATTTCTGCCAGATGGTTTGGGTAGAGATGATCCTGCCTCCGGCAGGGGGGTGGCCTAGCTGACCTCCAGAGGTCTCTTCCAGCCCTACTCCTCTGTGATTAGCTTTGTTTTGCAGCGTTTCCAAGGATGATCAATAAGCAATTGGAATTGCCATGTAGATGCATTCAAGCCAGAAAATAAATGCGTCTATCTTGTCTATTAATCTGTTTCCAGGAACTAACCCATATCTTCCTGTCACTTGCAGCCATTCCTCCAGACACGTGGGGCACCTTCCAGAGCATCAGTAACCTGCTCTTGTCACTGGTGTGTTGGCAGGCTGGCATACGGAAACTGCACCTTCTCATCCCAAGCTGTAAACCTGAATGAGCTGGGCCGCATCTTGTGTAAGTATAACATCCCCTTGCCCATGAGCTTCCAGCTTCTAATTGCTGTATCACACACACAGGGAAACACTGGGTTGTGAACAGATGTTGCATTTGTTGTGGGAGAAACCATTTTGTTCTGGGCTGAAGTGTGAATGTACAGACCTATGTGGCTGCTATCCTGGGGCAACTCGCATTGACATATGTGGGATAAAGTGTGCTAGAATATTTTCCTGGGACATCACAACAGGCATGTGTGTGGCAGTTGTGGGCTAGCAAGGTAGTCCTCTGAGCATCCCACAGTGTATCCCTCTGACCCCAGCTGCTCTTGCCTGGAAGTGGAAGGCCTGAGATGGCCTACACAGGTAGATCTGCACTTACAGCTCCTTTCTGAAAATCAGGCAGCTGTTCCCTGCATAACCACTACATAGCCAGGCTGGGCACTAGCCTATCTGTAGAGGGGTTCATAAATCCAGTGTCTTCTCTCTGCAGTGCAACAGTTACATTGGTGTTTTCTGCTGCCATCCTGCGTAGCTGTTGAGGGAGGGCAGGGTTTGACCCTTAGGACAAGTTTAACATCTGTCACTGAATCATACAAGCTTGATCCAAGGGTGGAAATAGATGTCCAAGATGTCAATGCACTTTGTCATGCTACAAATACCCAAAATTTGTGGACGCAATAAATTTTGGGTATTATTTAGCAGCCCACACTCTCCAATCACTCTGGGAGGGTGCTTCAGGAGTTTGAGGGGCCTGATCCCATGCATCCTGGGAATTGCCATGCAGAATAGGGCCCTCATATTCTGAGTGTGTGTGCCAGTTATCTCCACTTAGAGATGTGCCCCGAGAATCTCAAGGCACGTCTCTGTAAGAGGGAAAAATCGGGGTTTCCTGCTTGCAAAGATGTGCCCCTGGGATCTCCAGTATTCCTGGGGGTGCATCTTTGTAAGTGAGGACATCCTAAATTTCTCTCCTTTAAAATAGTGCACCCTGGAGATTCCCTGGGTGTGCGTCTCTGTAAGCCGGGAAAGCCGGGCAGGTGCTCCCCTGGCTCGAAGGGCCCAGTCCTGCACAGGCTTTCCCAGCTCACGCAGGACTGGGCCCCTCAAGCCCCAGCTGAACATGTCATTCATTGTCCCACAGCACCAAGGGACAGGACAACAGGTGACAGGCGTTTCACCCGGTGAAGTGGAACTGTTGTGCCGAGACGTATCCTGGCACAACTGATCGGCTTCATTTGGCAACTTTGATTTCTAGCCCAAGTTCCATTAAAATCAATGGAAAGCTGCCAAATGTTACATTTCTGTGAGCTTTGAACCACGTTTGTGCTCAAGGTATGCTAAACCTTGCATGCACCTTGCATGCTTTGAAATGCACCCCTTCATTTCAGTGGGAGAATAGCTTTCATTGTAGAAAAAGGACCTTTTCGGGCATCTCAGTCATACCTATTAGGAGGCAATGCTTGTACTATAGTTTGGTGTGTATTTGGCCATATGCAAACAGCGAACGCTTAGAGCATATAATTGTCTAACGCATACACATTTGTGACCATATATTTTAATTAGTTCCTACATGGGTATAAAACAGATAAAACAAACCTTGAAGGAACTCTGAATCAGTATTACCGAAATGCATTTTTTTTAATTCATTGGTGCAGCTAACTTTGATGCAGGTTTCCAGTAGCAAACTTTGTTTACAGCATAGTTGCAATACATAATTACAGGATATGGAGGATTGCATAAATGTGTGTATATAATTTATGGTTTTACACCTTCTTTTACAACTAATTCACTGAAGGTCAAATAAGATGTTTGACAGTGCTGTAGAAGAGCATGAGAGACTTGACTGTGGCTAGTTATCTACTTTTAGACCACGCAGGCAACCGCACTGTGTGTGGTGGAGATTTTTTAAATGATTTTCCTTGGAATGATTGAATATTTATGACATGAGTCAGCCATATGGGCTTCATTAAGTTAGTGAACTCAAAGAAGCCTTCTCTGTTTATGAAGCCTGTCTGGAATTACGAATTGCTTTAAAGATATAGGCTAAATGTAGTGCCGTGTGACAGTAGCACTTCTCCTTTCAGAAGTCTTCTTGCTGAGGAACAGAGAAGTCTGGTTGCGTGAAACAAACTTCCATCGTATGCAAGGAGGAGGATTTTTCTTTCAGTCAAAACCTGACATGATATTGACAGTGGACATGTCTACACATGCATTTACTCCACCTTAAATTTACTGCGCAGTAAATTACTGTGCAGTAAGCAGGAATAGGTCAGTGTCTACACATGCAGGCACTAAAGCTCATTAACGCTGTGTGTGGACTGATTCAGGACTAAAGTTAGTCCCGAGTCAGTCCACACATGGTGCTACTGCACAGTACGACATCTACACATGCATTACTGCGCAGTATCTAATCCGGCATAAAGTTGATACCTGCGTGATGCAGGTATCAAATTTACACTCGAGTCAGCATAAGTCACCATATTTACTGCACAGTATGGGCATGCACGTATAGACAAGTGCCCGTACTGTGCAGTAATTTCAGTTACTGTGCAGCAAATGCACATGTATAGATATGCCCAGTGAGACTTCAAATATAGCCTGGCAGGGTACAGTGTGTGCACTACAGTTTTCTCTTAGGAAGATATAACCCCAAAGCTTTAGCAAGAATAGAGGCACATGCACTGGCACCCGGGGGAAACGTACCTTCTTAAAGAAAATCATTAATCAATTTTTAACTTTAGTTTGCCTTCAAAAATCATTATTAGTCTCCCTTTATTCAAATTAAGTTCCCATTGTGGAAGGCAGCTAAGCCTTGCCTGTTGATGTCAGTTGCTAAGCACCAAAGTAGGTTTTAATTGGCTGTTTAATTGAGAAAAGGGTTCCTGCTCTAGTGGACAAACTGAGTTATGCTAAGGCTCTTGGCAAGAGGCCAGGCAGCCCAGGCCTTCCCAGAATTAATCAACAAAATTGAACAGAGCGCCTTTTGTGGCACTGGGAGAGGAGTGCTGTGATTGGTGTGCTAGGCAAGCAAGGCACAATAGTTTCTCTATAAGAAATGTGCCCAGCACATGCCAGGGGATTGGTGCACCATATAAGGAAGGTTTGGCACAGAGCCAGGGGATTGGATGATTTGGGATGAGAAAAGTTACAAGAGTGGTGGACAAACAATGGGAAGGTGTGTTGTTAGCATGCTGTGACCCTGGGAGGACGGACACAGCTGCGGCGTGCCCGCTCAAACAGCGGGGAGCCAGGAACTAAGATCTCACATGCCCAGCGGAAGACCCGAGACCTGGTACCCCCAAAGGTTGCTGCTGTAATGTCTAAGGAGCCCCTTGCCATTACGGGGAGGAAACCTGTAATATTGCCTAGGGGTTACTATAAAAGTTCACTTGATACCACATTGGATGAGTTGCTGTGTCAACCCTTGGGGGTTCTAGCAAAAAGAAATCCTATTGGTAACACCTGCTGTGAAGCACTTGCAGGGTGACAGAGCAGAGCCGCTCGGGTAGGAGCACTTGTCATGTTTCCAGCGTATGCAAAAATAACCAACTCCTGGCCCCGCCATGGCGTTCTGATGGCAGATTTTCTTGCACTAGTCGCACAACGTTATAGCCCTAAGTGTCACTCAGTGCCTGCTCCGTTGCTATTTTTCACCAAGCCTATCGACTGCGGAAAAATCCATGGAGTTTGCCCTTTTGCTGCAGTCAATTCTTTGTGTGCATTCACTCATAGCTGAGATCTGAAGGCTTGTCTGCACTTGAAAGTAAAAGTGGATTAAGCTGAACTGGAACAAGGCACTCTTTATTCCAGAATAAGTGTGTCCACATATGGAGATATTTCGGAATAGCTCCATGTGCCGACAAGAGCTCTTGACAGAGGTCAACAGAGTGTGCTAACCAACCTGGATGAGATTTTGTAAAGATTTTTTGCATTGGTCACAGCTTGGACTCGTAGATCATAAATTAGTCACGGGTGTCAGCAGTGGTATTGAAAGCAGTAAAGGTCAGAAGATGACGGGGCCATTCTCAGAAGAATTTTGAACTTAAAAATACATTGTAGAGGCACCACTGGTGACTCGAGTCAAGATTATATCCACTCCTGCAGTCAAAGGAGGCTTCATTCTCCTATAAACCAGACTGCGAGTTGGTTTCTCATGCGGGGGGTGGTAGCTCACATGAATAATCACACTGGCTTCCTTGGGACTCAACACATAAAGTGTGAAAATGAACTTTTCTCCTAATCCAGAAAAATAAAATGCCACCGCACACTCCTTGGACACAGATGTAATGTGGAAAGAGAGTTATGAATAATTACTTGTGAGAGTGAGTTATGTTATGTTAACTCTTGGCTTCAAGCACGAGATTTGAAAAGTTAGCGGTGGGTCAAATCTAGCTCCAACGTGGTGGTTCTGACTCTTCCAGCTTTCTCAATGGCGGAGCCAACTTCCTGAGCACTTCCCTGCTTTCCGCTTGTCAGCTGTGTCCCGGCCCCTGGGCCTTGGCCTGCCCTGCACAGCTGCTCATCCCAGCGGGCCAGAAACCTCCAATTGGCTTTCCTCCTTGACGCCAGCATGGCTGCCAGGGTCAGATGCCCCCTAACTCCTTCCCATATAAATCCCTGATCTGGAAGAGGATGTGTCTCGGCAAAAGAGCTTAATCTGTACCCAGGCTGGTTTGTTCCTCTACTGGATCTCTGGTTGATCTCTTGTCTGCCAATTCAGCTTGACTTCAGACCCTGCTTGACCGGTCAGCCTCCTAATCCAACCCCGGATTGATTTCCTGGGTACCCCGACCTGGCTCACCTTCTGACTCGGACCCTCCAGCTTTAAGACTCAGCTTTTCCAACTGAGCTTCTGGCTTCCTGGCGCGACCCGATGCCGCAACTCCATTCATCCTCTTGACCCAAGTTAACACCTTGGTCCTCAAGTGGCCGCTGACTTAGCTACCCACAACCCAGCGTGATACCACTTCTCTTTGCTTTCCTGCTTCCCGTGCCTTGTCCTCTCATTTTCTCCCTTCCCTACCTTCTTGCTCCATCCCTTCTCTTTCCCCTCCACCCCATCCCCAACCCCTCATATTTCTGCTCCCTGCTTTACTCTTTTTACTCTCTCTCTCCTTTCTTCAACCATGCTCTGCAGATGGGTGCACCAGCCCTCCTCCATTAAGCTGGCACTTTGAGAAAATCTGTCTTTTCCCAGCTACTCACCACTGATTTTATCTCTCACCAGGGGCTGAGTTTCGTAAAGCACCAGTCAGCGCTCGGGTGAAGAGGCTTCCGGCCACTAAAAGTAACCTACATTCCAGCATTAAAGATAATGGATACAATGGAAAATCAATGGAGAATATGTAACTTTATCCCATTCATGGCTTCATATTGCATTACACCCAATCCTTCGGATACATAAAAATGATATACAGCTGGACTTTGCAGAAAACGAACACAGGAGGCAAATATTTTTGTTTCTGATCGTGGTGCTGTGCACACCACAGGTTTTGAATGGACTGGGATCGCCGTTGCTTCTGGTGGGATCCTGGGTGTAATTATTTCTCAGTAATTTGTGCAAGCGTAAAATAAATCAATGATTTCTGCGTATTACAGAGATCCCTTAAGTGACTCCAAAAATGCTGCTTGAGTTTTCAGTCCCAACCAGATGCCAAGTCTGTCAGAAATACTGCTCTTTTATATCAGACCAATGGAGGAAATTATTGCAGCTATTATCTGCCCTCTGGTCAGAAGCATATTCTACACCTTGGCTAATGTGCCTTGCGGTGCAGCCACCTGCACTTTCTTGAGGAGTTCATCTAATTACAGGGTAGATGAGTCAGCCTGCATTTCCTATGGGCTGTCTTCAAACATAGGAAGTTATTAATACCGATTAGCTGAAAAAGTCCAGGTCTTTACCAAGACATTTCCTGGCTAATATTAGACGCACCTTTTGCATTTGAAAGTGTGATGGCTGATAAGAACCAGCAGTGGCAGAGCAAGGATTTTGCAATGGTGGGTGCAGCATGAAACAGACTTTTCCAGAAGCTTTTTATGCCTTTAAAGTCCTTCTAGCAGACAGACTTGCTTCTGCTTTAAAAAAGCATGTTGCTGGCACCGCCTGGGACCTTACTTAAAGGTTAGAAATGGCTAAAGATTAGGAGGAGGATGTGGGTATGGATGGACGTCAGAAGCTGGTCTCTCTGAATTTTCTAGGTCCTACTTTAGTTGACAAACACTTCCCAAAGGTGACATGGGGGTTTCTAAGAGAGTTTGGTTAAAGATGTCTTTCTTCTGTTTTTTTCTTTTTTTAAGTTTCTTGTGAGAGAATTTCAAAGGAAACTTAAAGAAAAGACCTGGGCAGAGTGCCAACAGCTGACTTCAGGGCATTGTCGAACACTAATGGCATAGTACGGCGTTGCTGTATAGGCAGGCTTCGCCGGTGAACACAGTCTGGGCCTACGCCTAAAGTAGGACCCTGGACTGAGTGGGATGAGGAAATGTGGGGTCTATCTGTAACTCCTCTGTTGACCTTCAACATGACCTTGGTTGTGTCATTTTAATTAGGATCATAGAAAATGAGGGTTGGAAGGGGCCTCAGGAGGTCGCATCTAGTCCAGTGGTTCTCAACCGTTTTTGTACCGGGACAAATCTGTAAACAGTGGTGCTCAGTCCCGACCCACCGCCCCTGGCCCTGCCGATAACCCTCACACCTGACCCACAGCCCCCTGGCCCTGCCGGTGCCCCACAGTCCGCTGCCCCCATGGCCATGCTGATGCCCCTCACTCCCAACCCACAGCCCCCTTCCTCCCCAGCTGCCCCCGTCCCACTCGGGCTGTGGTTGCAGTGACTCTGGCTCGTGCGGGCAGCAGTGGAGTGAGTCTGACCCTGCCATGGGCTGGAGGGAGGAGGAGGGAAGGTCTCTGGTATCCAGGACCAGGACCATCCCCGACTACCCTGGGCTGGGGCTCCTGCGCTGCACCAAGCAGCCTGGTCATGGCCCCTCCTGCCCCCCAGGCAGCATCTCCTGGCCACCCCGCCTCTTTGAATATGGGCACTGCCCTGGTGCCATTGGCCCAGCCACACAGCTCCCCCCTGCCCCTGTCCCCCCACTGGAGGGGCAGGCGCCTCTCCCCCACCCTTCCTCACCCTGATGCAGCCTCAGCCTTAGTGCTGACAGGCACCCCCGTCCCCCACACAAACACCCATCCCCTCCACGCCCACATACAAGCTTTAGCCCTCCAACCCCCACTCCCCATACACTTACCTGCATCCACAACCCTGCCTGGATGCATGCCAGCCGTGTGCGCATGTGCACAGACGCACGTGCCCCCGCTGCTTCCAATTGCCCCAAGCAACTCCTTGCAAGCTGGAATGCTGCCGGCCTGCAAGAGGAAACCCATGCGTTCCCATGTTTTTCTGGGACTTGCTCACAACCCTTTCAAATGTGCTTGCTACCCACTTTTGGTTCACCACCCATCGGTTGAGAAACACTGATGTAGTCCAACCCCCTGCTCAAAGCCAAGATCATCCCAGCCAAGGCTTTGTCTAGCTAAGTCTTAAAAACCTCCAAGGATGGAGCTGCCACAACCTCTCTGGGCAACCTGTCCCAGTACTTCACCACCCTCCTCCTGAGAAAGTTCTTCCTAATATCCAACCTCAACTTCCCTTGCTGCAACGTGAGCCCATTGCTCCTTGCTCTGTCATCTGCCACCACTGAAAACAGCCCAGCTCCATCCTCTTTGCAACCACTCCGCAGGGAGTCGAAGGCTGCCAAATCCCCTCTCAGTCTTCTCTTCTCCAAACTAAATAAGCCCAGTTCCCCCAGCCTCTCCTCAGCAATCACATGCCCCAGCCTCCTAACCATGTTCATTGCCCTCTGCTATATCTCTGTTTTTTCCCCTCTCTCATTTTCTGTCTGTCCTGCCTAGATCATAATCTCTCCCAGAGTCTTTGCTGCAGTGACGCATGGACATTCGCTTTCAGCAGACTAGCCTGGCTATCAGTACCAGGCCAGACGCGGCAGCGTGGAACTCAGCTTGGTCTACAAAACTCGCTCACAAAGCGGGATAACGCTCAGGTTATGGGCCTGGACTGAATTTCATGCTATTGTGGCTATGCTCAGAGCTAGAAGGAGCAGCAGTCACAGCCATGAGGGCTGCAGTATAGACCTACCCTACAGCAGCGAGCACAGCGAGAACCTAATCTTTGCTAGGCTCTCTAGGAGGTGCCGAGGCACTCGGCCATATCAAGGCTGAAGCACTTCTGGACACGCTCAGAATGAAAATGTAGGATCCTCAGCAGCTGAGCAGGGCGCTGAAGACTCTCGGTTTCAGACGGGGTGGTGGTCGTACCTGGAGCCTTCTGGCCCCGTGCTTTGGACCAGCCATGAAAAGTTTCACTAAGGGTCACCACCCAATGACTCTGAGCACCCCCAAACTTGGATTGCTTGGACATGCATCTCTGACTTGTGGCTCCAGGTCTAAAGGCCATGGCTATTCTGTGCTACAAGGTGTTGGACCAAGAATTTAGGTCTGTACCAGCAGCCTTCTTCAATGCTGGATTCTGATCCAAATGTGTGTTTGGCCCATCTAGAGACATGCTTTACTTCTGGCAAGTGTGAACAGAGGAACTGGGTTAGCTCCTGACTGCACTGGTGATATTAGATTGCCCTCCATTGCTATTGATTTTATGGGGCAAGTGCTCAGATAACACAGTGAAAGCTCAGAGGTGAGCACTGGATCAAAGGAGCAGAGGGGAAAGAACCCCAGTGCAAAGGAACTGAAGGGGAATATGGACTGCACTCCAGAAAATGCATGCGATTTAAGTGACGATACCTTCCAGAATAAATAAAGTCCTAGCAACCAATTTTGGAAGCCAAAGGAGCAGCGATTAAATGATAAAACATTCAGGAGACAAACAGATGCTTTGCTAATTCATCACTTGATTTATTGGGGTTTTGTGAGCCCCAAACTAACAATTGTATGTGATGGATTTTCCTTCTCCTTTATTGTTATGGGGCTTGCAAGGCTGCCAAACTCAGGGAATTTCATAGAAGAGAAAAGCTTTCTTCCTGGTTCAATTTTTTCCATTGCTTTTGCAGCTGAACTGCTCAGACTCTTCTCGTTTATTCTGGCACCAGAGGGTGCAACTGCACGTATCCCAGTCATGGACGATAGGAGGAATTACTGTCTCTCCTAGAACATACAGAAAACGGGTACGAGGTGAAGACACAGGGACTGAGCCTCCTCTCATTTACATTGGGTAGACAGGAGTATGCAAGCAGGAGAACTACAGCAACTGGGCCTTAACATCCCAAATCGCAGATTCCCACAGTTTTATGCTCTTAGTCCCATTCTGTATGAATCCCGTAATAACAAGAAGCCACTCCTCTTTTTTTCCCCATTTTCCTAACTTTATATCCCAGGTCTTCTTGTCTGATGATAACCTTCAGCACAGATCCTTTTATTTAACAGTAACAAAACCTGGCATCCCGCCCCAGGGCCTTCACAAATGCTAACTGATGTCCACAACACTCTGGCAAAGTGGGTAAATTTTAAATATTATTCTCATTTTTTCTACAGCAACAGCTGGAGACCCAGGCGGTGAAGTCCAGAGATTTATTCAAGCAAGTACAAGTTTGTGTGAACTGGCAGCTATGAATTAGTGTAAGTTATTTCACTTATTGCTAGACTCTGGGCACACTTACCAAAGCTCAAACCCGGAGGTAGGGTTTTTTCATGAGTGAGCCCAACTCACATTCCCTGAATCACAATTCAGAAAAGACATTGCTCTTCCTAGAAGAAATCCTTTGTTATTGTTGGGCCATTATTTTCATTGCTATCAGAAATTCTTAGGATTTGGGTAGAAATGAGACAAACGGTTGATCTACTTGAAATTTGAGTGTGGGGTCTTTGTTTTTATTTGTCTGGTTTGGGGCTTTTATTGAAGGTTTTGTTGCGATAGTGGTTTTTTGTTTTTCACAATGCAAAAATAGAGCAACACTTTACCACAATTCACAGACTTTTTTCCAAAAGAAACAAACCAATCTCCACATGAGAGATGGACAGAAGTGGTCAAAAGTTTTAATCTTGAAATTCTTTTTATTTTTGTAGACCTCGCTGGACCATTAATCAATCTATACGGCTCACATAAAGGCTTGGCTAAAGCACTGGCCCGTGTAGGCCTGAGCAGCAAACCTGACTGATGCACGGACTCCTTATGTGAGCAAAACTCGGCGCATGGACGGGATGGGTGCTCCTGCCAGAAGACGGGACGGGGAGGTGTAGGATAGTCTGGTGCCCGCATGGTAAGACGAGAACAGGAACCCAGGTCAGGATATGAAACAAGCCCGTGGTACAGAATGGTCTGAAACATTCAAAATACAGATGATATTTGTTTTATCAAACAAATGTGTTTTATCAAGCAATACGTGATTTGTTTTGATCATTGTATAAAAGGAGGGTTGGAGAGTATGGGAACTTTGCAGCCGTCTAGGGGAGCCTGTGTGGTGGTGTGCCAACTACCTTGTTGCAGGTATAAATAAATGCCTAAACTCCTGGTCTGATGCACTTGTTAGACCAAACCAAGTTAGGGCTGTGCTGGTAAGCAATAAACCTGGCTGAATCTTTACCACCAAACCAAGCCTGCAGTTGTTCTTCAAGACAGGATTGGTGTTGGCATCTCTTGGCTGCAGCTGTCACCACCGCAGTTCCTGGGACTTCAGCACTAACAACACATCAGTCGCACCCAACGAGGGCGATGGCAATGATGACACGGGTCGTGACAGCGATCGTTTCAAAAGTCCGTATGCTTTCCGTGCAAAAAAAGCTGTTTTATATACAAGGAGAAAGCAAAGTTTTAAGGGACAGGGAAAGGGGGGGAGTGGGGGAAGCATGAAATTGGACTGGTTTCACTCACTTCTGGGGCTGGAAAAATTCAAGGAGTCCTAACCATGCACCTAATAGGGGTGTTGTGTTCATAACCTGTTTAGACCTGGCACAAACACCTCAGATTTCCAAGCCTCCATTCATTTCTTTGCATGAGCTGCTTTTCATTGTGGTCTCCCTAAGTGTAAATGATGCCTTGGGCCTGTCTTCTCTATGCTACAGCTTTAAAGGTAAAGTCTTTCTGCTTTGGAGCCGTGCTGAGAGTCGGTAGAAAAAGGCTGCCAGTGCCAGTGTCTTCACGTTCATTAACGCACAGTAGTTACTGTGCATTTAATTTACTATGTGCTTAATGAAGTACTAACTAAAATGTGCATTAACTACAGCAGTAGCACCGGCGCACAGTTTTTTAGTGACACTTACTGTGCATTAGCCTAATACGACTGCACGGCAGTGTATTAGCGTGGTTTTTTCTCGGTATGCTACTGCGCAGTGTTATCAGGCTATGGCATATTAAGCATCTCATGTATATACGCCCACTACGTACTCAGATGTACTTGGTATCCTCTTGACGGGGTTAACATGGAAACTCAATCTGTCTGGAAAGCGTCTGGATGTCCCATGCTCCAAGGCTTCTGCCAGCCACCTGTAAGACCCAGGAAGAAATAATTTTTTTTCCCTGAATGGACTATTGGTTTCCACGTGTCTTGGGGTTGGTTGGTTGGTTTGTCTCTCTTTCCTTCCTCTACGTTATTGGAGACTGGACACAGCTAGAGGTGACACCCGGGCAGGGGTGGGTTTGTGTTTCTAAAGGAACTCGGAAAACTGCGTGGTGGGTCCAGCTCGTGTGCTGGATCAAAGCATCAGCCAGGTTTGGGATCAGTAAGGATTTTTTTATCCCCTAGATAAAATCAGCAATGGAGTTTAGGGATTTTTGCCTTTCCTACACACTGGGACATGTTCCTCTTCCTAGGTTCAGATGTGCTCTGCTGCCTCTAGCTAATTTCTGCAGTGACCAAGCAGTACTGGTGCTTTTTCAGCCCTGTCTTTTCCCCATGGCACATTATGGGGTTTGCAGGGGGTGCTTTGAGGCTGCTGTGTCTAAGAGGGACCAGACTAGGCAGTCTTGGGAATCCTTTTGGAAAACGGTCTACTACAAATGCAGGGGACTGAACTCAGTGGTCTGAGACATCCCTGCCAGCCCTGTGAAAGCCCCAGGGGCCTCTGACACAACATAGCCACCATTATTGTGGTGTACTTTGCACTTTCCAAAAACTTCCATGGCTTTTCACTTTTCCACTTGATTTCAAACGATCGAGGAAGGTCTGTGGGCTGTGGCATTCCTTACAACCTGAGTCAGGCCGATGCTGTGAGTCAGCCGCAGATGCTGGAAGAAGGAGTCCAGGAAAATGTTTAAAAGGTCCCTAATGATAAAGGACCTGTCTTTGTTCAGGCCGATACTGGCTGTAAGTGAATGGTATGCCACAAGCCACAACAAGAGTAAGGGAGAGTTCCCAGCATTTGCAGTGGTTTGATATGGCCACCCATCTCCTGCCAGGTATGAAAACAGAAAGAGCAATGTGGACACGTTGCAACCAGCAGCACTTTGGCTGGGCCCTGCAGGAAGACAAGGTGGAAAAGATCTCAAGACTAGCCCCAAATCTGTGGAAATGCAGAGGTGATTCATTGAGTTAGGACTAAAAGAGACCACTAGAGCCTCTGCTCTGACCTCCTGAATACGGCAGGCTGCTCATTTCATCCTGTTACTCCTTTGTGGAGCCAAATAACTTGTGGTTGACTAAAGCACCACGTGCCCCTTGCTAAACCATGGCTTCCAGAAAGGCTCCAGGCTTGATCCAAAAGACAGCAGGAGGCAAACTTGGAGTTCAGCGACAAAATGCTACCCAGGAGGTGGGGAAGAGTAAGAGGCGATGGCTATCAATTGGTTGTACGATGCACTAGAAAGAGAGGTGCTGAAGTTGTCTTCTGGTTTTAGAAAGGATGGGCATCTCAAAAGACTTAGCACAGCTTAAGAGAGGATTTCTCTTGAGGTAAAACACAGGGCATGTGAAGTGGATGCAAAACATGTGACACTTGCACTGCAAAGAAGGATGCCCCTGAGAAAAGATGAGCCTTTCCGTAACAGCCTTAGGGAGCACCACTAAAGCATGTTAGTGCCAATGTGCCTTGGACGGACTTCTGTTTGGGAGGGGCTTCGCAAACTGGCATGAAGCATAACTACTAAGGACCCAACCAGCAAGTTGGGCTTCCCAGGCAGAATACAGGGAATGGTCCTCCACTTTTTGAAGCTCAAGATACCCCTCATTAGACCCAGACCATGCCAGTTCTTAGCTTTCGCTCATACCTTGACTATGGAAAAAATAGTAGAGCAATTCTTGTGTTGCAAAGAACTGCGAACACAACAGCTCAGAAAGGTTTTGGTGCTATTGGAAACCTGGATTTATTTTGTGATAGCGCTATAGTGTGCAACACCCTTTAAAGGATCTCATGGCACCCCCCACATGCTAGAGCACCCCGATTGAGAGTCCCTGATCTAATCTATGAACAGTGCTCATGGGGGCTATAGCTGCCTCCTGTTCAAGTGGGATGAGGGAACAGTGAAGTACCCCCGCATTTAGGGCTGACCAAAACAGGCCACGTGCAAGGCTAGTCGCAAGCTCGGCTTTGTGGGTGAAAGGGTTTTACTGGGGGCTGGATGTAAATGCAAAGCGCTGGAGATTGTGAGGTGTGTCTGCAAGTGCCAGGGCGCTGGGGCAGAGTCTGTGCTGGAAAGGGGTTTGGGAGGGTCAGCGGAGAAACTGCCTCCTCTAGTTTGATTCCTACTCCCTTCAGATCAGCAGGACGTTGTGTGCAGTCTTGGCAAGCAAACAGGATTGCCCCAAAGAAATACCTGACTCCATCATCAGTACCTCCTCCTTAGGGACAGAACTTGCAAGTTGTTCTAAATACTGTCCAAAAAGAAAGGAATCATGTCACGGGCAACATCTTTTTTGACTTTGGTGCTTCTTTAAGAACAAAAGAGCATGTTCTTTCTACTGGATCTAATCTAATCTTTGGCACTTATAGGTCTGGGACCATGGGCGACTGGTGCCTCCCGAGCCTGGGGGAGGGGGGGGCACTAGTGGGACACGGCCAGGGGGCCCTCCATCAGCCCGTCGCCGATTGTGCCAGTGGCATGGCAGCAGCAGAAGTGCTGGCACTTTCACTGCCGCCACACCACCGGCAGAGCCAATTTTAGGGGGGCACAGACGCTCTCCATGCCCCCTTACCAGCCGGAGAACTCATTATCAGGGGGTGGAAACAGCACTCTCGGGGGGGGGCACATGCACCCCACTAGGCGTCGCCTATGTCTGGGACAGACATTGCATAAACCGGTTTGACCCAAATCAGTTCAGTCTGATACTACGTTCAACCATGTTTATCGCAAACCAGTTTCAGCCATTTTCAGACTGGTTTATGTCCAGTGAACATCTGTTCTGTTACAGGTTTAAACCAGTTTCTGATCACTTAAACCAGTTTGTGTGTAATGTCTGTCCCTAGCCATGGAGTACCCATGTTGTACAAACAGGGCGCTAAACATAAGCCAATTTAATTTAGCATAGGGCTGGATCCCAGAGCCTGTATTTCCAAACTTAACTGGCATGATTCATGTGGATTTTGGATGCCCTGAGCATCCACACATCCCTTTAACTTCACTAATCCTTCACTAGTCACCTGAAGTCCTTTGGGGTTTTTGGGTTTTGGTTTTTTAATTCTGTCCCACTCCTCATTGCTCTTCATCTTCTGTTACTGGACAACAGGTTCTGTGATTTGCAGTCGGATCTGAACCTAGAGGCTAAGCCATCACTCCCTGAAGTTAATGGAAATAGTCAGGTCTTTGCTTAATGTGCTTGCCAGGGCCTGTGCCAGCGGTTTGTTCCACCTCCCCCAGATATTCGTCCTGCAGCTTCCTGAAGTTTGGCCTGGAGCTGAAGTAGCTTTATCTTCTTGGGTGAGAGGAGCTGCAGCATCTGAGCACAAACCAAGCAGAACGAGGTGCTCATTGAGGTAGCACAGTAGCAGAGCACGTGAGGCCTTAAATGACGTGAAAACGGTTGCAGTTCCTTTAGGGGGTTCAATCCAAATAAATGCAATGTAGGCTAAGGCCCTAATTTCATCCGAGACTTGCAGCTGAGTGTAGAAGTCAGCAGAGCAAACGGTGAAAATTAGGACCATCATCTCTTTGCTTTTCTTTTCTTTCCTTTTTTTTTCTTTTTTGCACGTCAAAGCACAGAATAATTGGGAGGCTTTGTTGTTTGTTTCCAGCTGACCGAGCCTTTCCTAATAAGCAGAGGGTCTGGTTCTCCCTGGGGTTAATTGTTACACTGCCCTCAAAGCCACCGCAACTTTACCCATTCACATGTGTTGTGATAAAACAAAGAGGTTTTAAACCAACTGTTTGTGTAACCTCCTGTGGGTCCCATCGCCCCTGGTTTCAGCTGCCTGGAGGTAAAGGATGAGAGCACATTCCTCGCTGGAGCTCAGTGTTTTTCCCTAAATCACTAAGAAGCCAAAATATCTTAAAACACTTGAGGGCAGCTGTTGAGGTGAGTTTCAACAAACTGCGCTGCCAGTCCTCTGCGAGGAATGTGTGTTTTGGCTTGTGTCCGGCCCGCTGGGTTTAGCTGCCGAATGCTTTTCCGCGGTGGGAGCAGATCCTTCTCTCTGGGGTTATTCTTAAATTGACACGTAAAAGCCACGGAAAGCAGATGGGGTTAAGCTCTTCCCTGGGATCAAACTTCTTCCTCCTGATTCGAGCCATTTAGTGAAATTACCCTCAATTGTTAACTTCAGATTAATAAATGGGATCTGGGTTATTTCAGTGTCCAAAGCAGGCAGCCTGGCTGGAGTGATTGCGGCTGAATGCTTCCAACTGCTTTTCCTAGGTCGTTGCCTTGGGCTGTGGACCACCTGTGTAGCACCTGTGGGCGAAGGCAATGTAATTAGCCTGAAGATCTCCCCCTATTATGGCCACCCCAATCTGCATTCACATCAAGTCCCAACTCCTGACAGCTTGATTGCAGTCAGCTCTCCTTGAACTAAAGGCCGTAATTCTGTCTAGGGAAGTATCCAGCATGTTATATATGCTTCAGCTGCAGCTGTTCGTAGAGTGGACCAGAAAAACAGCACAGACACCTTCAGTTTTGCGTGAGAGCACAAAAACTGCAAATAAGGCATTTGGGTAGCACTGATGCCTCCAGCTTCAACTCGCCTATGAAATGTGAACTTGCATTTCTACCCAGGAGAACTTTTACAATCTTTTCTCCAATGCCCAATGAAGGGTGTTTGTGCCTGAAAGCTTGCAATTAAAGAAGGGGTTTTTTTGCAAAAAATCTAGTTGGTTTAATAAAAGATATCACCTCTGCCCTGATTGCTTCAAGCATATTGAGGATCTTAAACTCACCATAGGTTTATGCTAAGCAATGCCTTGGCTATCCTGTAGAATAAATTTGAATGGTAGTATTAGTGTTAGTTTTTCACAGCTAGTACTACGGATCAGCGCCGTGACTGCATCCCTGTTGATCTAGTCATTACACAGGTAGAGAATAGAGGATTTTCCTTGTACCGGAGAGTGTTCATTTTAAATAGACAAGTCAGGCAAAGGTGAAGATAGAAGCAGAGGCACTGAAGGACAAAGCAGCTTGCCCAAGACTTACACAGGAGATCAGCAGCCCGTCTGGGCTCGAACCAAGTCTCAGGCTGGTGCTGTCAACACTGGAATGGGTTGCTTCGAAAGAGAGAGCAGGGAAAGCAGGTTGGATGCAGAAATGATTGGATGTTGCAAAGCCAATCTGACTAGATGAGTATAATGGCCCCTCCTATCCTTAAAGAGGGTGAGTTGATGAAAATAAGTTGCTCGGGGATGTAGGGGGATGGTTAGGAAGGCCAAGGCAGAGATGGAACAGGGGCTGGCTTCCCGGATTAAAGACAACAAGAAGTCCTTTTTTAAGTACATAGGGAGAAGAAAGAAGGCCCCAGGAAATGTGGGGCCCTTACAGGACAAGACGGGGAATCTGGTTGTCACGCCAGATGACAAAGCCAACATATTTAATAACTTCTTTGTCTCTGTCTTCCTCAGTAAGGACCAGAACTGCCACCTCCCTGCTGGGCCCCCTTTGGGCCCCGGGGGGGGCTCACCTGGGCCTAGAGGGAGTGAGGATTTAGTTAGGGAGCTTCTGGAGGGGCTGGACGTTTTTAAGTCAGCCGGCCCAGATGATCTTCACCCTAGAGTCCTGAAGGAACTGGCTGGGGTCATTGCAAGTCCCCTGGC
>NW_017729025.1:9406937-9413693 GCF_001723915.1 Gavialis gangeticus | reverse complement strand
GCTACTTCACGGTCAGGGCGGCTAGGGTCTGGAACCAGCTTCCAAGTGAGGTGGTGCAGGCTCCCACCCTGGGGGTTTTTAAGAGGAGGTTGGATGACCACCTTACTGAGGTCATTTGACCCCAGTGCTCTTCCTGCCATGGCAGGGGGTCGGACTAGATGATCTGCTCAGGTCCCTTCCGACCGTAGAAACTATGAAACTATGAATACTTACTTTAGGCTGCTGAAGATTGATTCTCTGTGGGAATGGAGTGGTTTTGATTTGAAAATGCTCTCTTCCAGTTTGCTCACCTGAGGGGAGAATAAGAAATGTCAGCCCCTTCCCAGGCAGTCCAGTACCCATACACCGTGTTCTGTTGTTTTCCTTTTATCCACTTTCTCTCTTTAGGGGACTGGCATTGCTTGTCTTAAAAGCTAACCATCCATCACTGTGGGCACCACAGAAAAAGCCTCATGTAGATAGAAATAGTTCCATGATGTGGAAAAGCCTTGACATGATGCCAAAGAAATAAAATAAAAAATGACAGATGGGGCCACTGAGCCAGAATGGTCCAAACAGGCAGAGCAACCAAAAACTGGAGAGGAGACAAGAGTCAGATGACTTGCCTACGGTCATATGGAAGGTCGGTGGCAGAGCCAGGAAGAGGCTCCAAGTGTCAGATTTGTCTGAGACTCCTCTTGCCTGCACCCTGCTGCCTCTTTGGCAAGCAGCACTGCCCCAGGGTGGGGCCTTGTGTCTCTGCACAGCTCCAAATAGTTTCAAAATCGTTTATTGCAAGATGCCTTTTTTCATCTTGCAAGAAAAAAGACATGCTTAAAAAACAGGCCAAAGCCACAAATCTGGCTCCAGATTTTTAAATACCCTAAAGTTGAGAAGTGTTTGGACTGGGACAACAACTGGATCAGATTCAGATTTCCAAAATAACCCTGCCCAGAGTGCAGACAGTTTTGGCTTGTGCCCATTTGAAAAATAAAAATAAAAATATCAGTCCAATCCCATTTGGCCTGAAGTTTTTCAGCTTCCAACCCATCCCACTTTTTGGCTGCTACAAAGCTGGTCTTTTAACCCCTTGTCCCCCTTCAATCAACAATTCTCACACCCTTGTCCTTTAGAAGTGAAGCAGATAATGCCTAAAAGCAGCTTTTGGATAACTAGCTGCGAAGGCACAAAGCTGTGAATTGCTATTGAACTTGGAATCTCGTCCACTATTGTTCCACCTCCTCCAGGAGTTGTGGGTGATGGGGGTTTGGATAGAAACATTTTTGTGCAGGTCCTTGGAAAAACAAAGGGGGGGAAAGCCCATTTAAGCAAGGGTGTGAAATCCAGCAATGGCAACGCATATGACTGACCAGAATTTACCAATGCCGTCTCCTACATCTGGAATGAGGTTGGGCCGGGGGAGAGCCAAGAAATTGCTGGTAAGCATTCCCCATGTCCAGCAGGGCTCAAAGGAAGAGAAAGGATGAAACTGGGGTGTTGATTCCTGGTGCGGCGTCGTTAGGTAATGAACTGCAAACTGCAAATGGGGCAAGCCAGCAAAGGGCTGTGATGAAGTATCAGCACAATGGCCAATAATTAGAGCTGACATCTGTCAGGGGAAGCAGGTAACCATCTAGAGACGTTATTTATTAAAAGGCATGATCACTAGGTATTTTCTCACCATTCTTCTTGTTACCCTCATGAACGCAATCTGTTTGCAAAATCTGTTTCAAAAGCACAGCCTGATTATCTAAATGTGCCTCTGGGTAGCTCATTGCAGCCCCTTTTGTGAAGGGGATGGACAGCTCCGGTACAAACAAGCCGGCAGAGGGAAGATGTTATCTGCTCTGGTTCTCAGCCGCTGACAAGCAATGTTATTTCTGCTCCTGTGTCTGCATTTCGATTGCATTCCTGCGTCCGCTGGGGTATGCTACAACACTGCCCAGCCACATACACCACAGGCTTTATCTTCGGTGCAAGCTTTCTTGGGGCTTGGCACCGTCTTTTTGCTTTTGGGGGTTTAGGGTTTTGTGGGCTTTCCAAGTGCGAATGCTGTAACTGCATGTATGACTGTGTCACTCAGTCCCTCTTGTTTTAACAAGGCTGAGTTTTTATGATGATGATGATGTGGGAGGAAACGCAGGCAATAAACTGCCTACGTTGTCCAGGCCAAGTTCGGTTTGGGGTCGCACGGGGATATGTTCCACCAACCTCAATCGGATTTGACCCACATCAGCCAGAAAACTGGGCCCTTAAAAGTATTTTAAGGCAATTCTTGGAAATTCTTTTACAGTAACCGGTTTTTTCCACATTCTTTTCCTCTTCCCCCTCCCCGCCATCCTTTGTTACTAAAGGCTGGGACTTACCTACTCTATGGGTAAGATGAGCTTTCTCCGCCAGGTTAACCTGGTCCATCCTGCTTATCTACACTATTGACAGACCGGGCAATTGCCCAGTCTGTTGCACCCGCAGCACCGCAGGATAGCACACAGTGGCAGAGTAGTTAAGCCATCTCACTATGGCTGTAAAACTGGGAGTTTGGGCTTTACTGGGGACACTTGGCAAAGACTCTTGGCAAATCCAGCTGTAAATGAGCAGCTGGGAATTCGGACTGGGGAGTCAACGGGAGCTGGCCACATTGTTCCCTCTTGTGCTATTGGCTACTTAAATAGGTGTACCTTAACCATAGTAGCCCAATATGCTGCTAGGCTCAGCTGGACCATGTCTGGGAAGAAAGAGGGCAGCTCTGGGGTGCATGAAGGATGCTATATAGTCATCACATTCTGTGTCTCAAGACAGGAGTATCAATGCCACAGACCCAGGGGACACAATGATTTTTTCTTTTTAGCTAAGCATATACATCTCCCTGATGAGACATTTTACGTTCTTACCTAGGAGTAACTGCAGATCCAGTTTCACAGTTGGTAGGGTGAGAAGGGACCTGAGCAGATCATCAAGTCTGACCCCCTGCCATGGGCAGGGTCTGATGACTTTTGGAGGCATCTCCATTCCTTCCTCCCTGAAGTCATGCTGTGTTTCCTGTTTAAAGTGGCAGCTCACTGAGCACTTAATTGCTTTTCTATTCCTATCAGCAATTATCTTGGGATGTTTTCAAGCTTAGCTTTCTAACTTTATGTAAATGTATTTGAAGCCATTTAAGGCAGTGGTAACAATTGCTGCGGTTTGTCTTGCAGAGTTTCAGAGTAATTCTCTGTTGGGCCTGGATCAGTCAGCTAAGAAGCAAGTAGGTATCCCTGTAATCCTTGGCCCATTTCTGGCAAACCTTTGGGAAAGTCCTGATGGATTCAGCTGGCTCCATCTACCCAGTTTCTCACACATCTGACTGGTTTGGAAGCTGGTGTACTGAAATAATATTGACCAGTTCCTCTCAGTGCAAACTGGAGAGGCCCCAGTTTGGGGAATGAGAACCAGCAAGGGCACGAGAACCATAGGGTTGGACAGGCCCTCAAGGGTCATCAGGTCCAACCCCCTGCACAAATGCAGGAAACGAAGTCCCTCAGAAGCAGTTTTGAAGAAAAGTCACGCAGATGTGGTAACTATGGCCACGTGCAGACGAAACGAGAGGCGCATGTGCATGACACTTTAAAGCGGGCTGAATGCTTTTGCACCGCTTTAATGGTGTTGGTGTTTGCACGCCTCAGCAGCATATTGCACATTAATTCTAGCCACTGTAGGAAATTCAGCAGTTTAATGTGCCTTAAATGACTTGAGTTTGCTGCCCTACAGCTGCGGAGCAAAGCACCGGGCTCTGTGCAGCTCCGCGGCGCTGCGGGAAGCCCTGCAGGCAGCCTGGCACCAGCCTGGGAAGGCAGGCTCCACCCAAGAAAATCGGTGAGCCTGATTTTTTTTTCCCTCCCCCCGGAGCCTGTCTTCCTGAGATGCGCGGGGCCCAGTGCTTCCCTCCGCAGCTGTGGTGCCCCCTGAGACTGCCCAAGCTAGGTGCCTGCAGGCGGGTGCTGCTGGGGGGAGAGGGGGGTGCAGGTGCTGTTGAGGGAAGCACCAGCCTCCCCCGCAGCATAGCTCACCTTCCCCTTCCCCTCCCAGGGAAGCAGGTAAGTGGGTGTGTGCACGACAGGGGGGTTTAATCAGCCCTAAATTGAAGCAGTGCTTTTACAAACCCACTGCTTCAATTTAGGGCCCCTGTTTCATCTACACCCGCAGTATTAACATATTTCTGCCATTCTGGTGTTGCTAGATCCATGGGTGACTGGTGCCTCCTAAGTCTGGGTCAGCCCTCCGTGGCCCGCTACTAGTCACTTATACGGTTTTTAGCTGAAAATCTTTTTTTTTCTTTTTTTGACAAAACCATTTAATTTTTGTGAGAAAAGTGTCTGCTCTCTGCAGAAAACTGGTTGCTCATCAAGGCTCCCCTTCCGCTTGCCCCCCCATCCTTCCAACCCCTGCTTCCCCTTCAGCCAAAACCCCCCCCCCAACTTTTGAAAAGGCTTCTTGCTGCAAGGCTTGACAGGAGCTGCAATTCAGATGATTCATGCTTCTATTCTTCTCTAGAGGTCAGGTTTTCCACATGTCCTGGGAAGCATTTCGGCTGTGTGACTGCCGTGTTGCATGGCTGCCCCGGTGCAGAATGGAGAGCTTCATGGTGCACCAGCCTGTGGAGCCCTCTGTGGAGAAGAGGGGAGGAGGACTGCTAAAAGGGACCACGGAAGCATTTCAGAATAGAAAGCATTCAGACTTTTATTTTGCGTTTAAAATTTTGCAAGACAAGTTTGACAAAATAATTTATTTTCATTGAAAGTCCCCCCCCCACCCCAAGGAAGGAAAAAAAACAACCCCAAGCATTTTCTCGTCACCTCCAAAAAAACAAAAACACAAAGTATGGCAGGGAGAGAGAGAGACAAACAGGAGGCATAGAAATAGTCTGGCCATGAATACTTAATATTGGAAGGGACCTCTTAGGTCACTAAGGCTGCATCTACATGAGATGCTTACTGTGCAGTAGCTTGTTACTACCGTGCAGTAGCGTTGCAGGGCACAAACCATGACATGATGCTACTGTGCCACAGGTGACTGGTGGGGGGCAGGTTTTGGAGGGGCACTTGCCCCCCCTGAGATTGACCCCTGACTTGGCACCACTTAGGACAGGGTAGTTTTTTTGCTACATGGGCCAGCAGTGTGTTGCGGCGCTAAGCTGCAGCTCAGAAGTATAGGAATGGATATGGGGTTTTTGGCCAGCCCCCAGGCCCACCCACAAATTGTGCCCCCCCAGACTCAGGAGACACCAGTCACCCCTGTACTGCGCAGTAGTAACGAGCTACTGCACAGTCAGTGTCACCAGGATGCCATGCAGAGACGCTACTTGCAGTAACACCGGTGATTGCGCAGTCATTTAGTACTTGGGTATGCACGTTCTAAATGACTGCGCAGTAATAACTGCACAGTCAGCATCTCGTGTAGAAACAGCCTGAATCCAGTTTCTTCCTGCCATGAGCACCCACATCATAAACTGATTGAGCTTCATATTAAGACTAGCAAAGTGGTTTTGTCTTCACTGTTTCTACTGGAAGACTGCTCCAGAACCTCATTCTTCTTCCGTTTAAAGACCTTCATCTAATTTCCAGCCTAAATTCATTCAAAGCCTATATATACCCATTTGTTCCTGTGCCAACACTGTCCTTTTGCTGAAACGGTTCTCTTTGTCTCCCGGATGTTTACTCCCCTGATGTACGGCGAGAGAGCGATTCTATCCCCCACAGTCTTCAGTTTGCTGAGCTAAGAAAGCCAACCTCTTCTCTTCTCCTCTTTTAGGTTTGACTCACCATTCCCCTGTTTCTCTCTCACTATCTCTCTCTAGGTACCATATCCAAACAGGATGTTGGTGACCATGGTCTTCCACAGATCTCTTCTCTTTGAGGTATACAGAATTTCCGGTGTCGATACATTCATCCATTTAGATAGACACACCGCCAGCCTATGCGGCAAAAAAACTACCCCGTCCTAAGTGGTGCCGAGTCAGGGGCCAATCTCAGGGGGAGCACATGCCCCCCCCACCTGTATCTTCCCCCACCAGTTGCCTGTGGTGCAGTAGCATTGCGTCATGGTTTGTGCCCTTGACATAAGTCAACCCCTGTCTTCCACGATCTCTCCTTCCTTCAATCTTTCCAGTTACAACCAGACTTTCAATTTCCTCTTTCCTCACAACATGTCTGAGAAACTCCAGCTGTCTCTTTCTGATGTTAATCAGGAGCTTCCTCCTGCAGCCTGCTCTTGACAAAATATCTTCATTTGAAGTGTGACTTGTCCAACATACCTTCACAATGTGCCTTAAGAACATTTCACTTGCTTCAGTTCTCTTTCCCATGCTTGGCACATGAGGACTGGTATAACATAGCAACCCACAGCTCTTAACTTCACCCCCAGAGAAATGTTACTATTTGTCAGTATCTTTTTCATTTTCAGAAATGCATCTTTTGCCATCTCTATTCTCCATTTTATTTCATGATCGCATTTACCATCTGATGTTATCCAGCTTCCCAAGTAGTTAAATTTGTTGACCTGCCTTATCTGTTCCTTATCTACTTGTATGGTGCATACAGGGATGATCTTCTTTGTAATGACCATGCATTCTGTTTTTCTACAGTTGATACTTAAACCATTCTTCTTGCTTTCACTAACAATTTTATCTAAAATTTCTTGCAATTTTACTGAGATCCTCAGGTATTTTTCCACTTTCATTAATCTCATTTATAATATTTATAATAACGGTCACAAGCTGGCAGAGGGTAGGTTTAGGTTAGA
>NW_017729025.1:9404146-9406686 GCF_001723915.1 Gavialis gangeticus | reverse complement strand
TTCCAAACATTTTATTTGTTCTATTGCAATCTCATCTGGTCCTGTAGCTTTATTGTTTTTCATTCAGTTGTAGCACTTACTCTAGTAGCACTTTTCTGCACCTGTTTCAGTCTGAATGCATCTTTCTTCAATGTGAGTGACTGGAATTATGCTCCATAGTTGAGATGAGGTCTGCTTGTACAATGGCATGAATAATCCTCCATCCTAGCTCTATTGGACATACCATGTCAGTTACCTTCTAGGATTGCATCTTCCTTTTTCACAGCTGCATCATATTTGTAGCTCCAAATCATCCTCATAGTACTTGGGGTTGGAAGGGACCTAAACAGATCATCAGGTCCAACCACCTGCCCCAGGCAGGAATGGGTGCCGGGATCATATCACCCCTATCCTGTGATAGACTTGGGTCTTAATTCATGCTCTTCCTGTCTTTGCCAAATGATGAGGTTTATTGCAGAAATTTGTGGTATTAATTCCTATGTGTGTGACCTTGCACTCAGTAATATTAAATTGCAGTCACACATTGTATTATTACATCATTATTTAAAAAAAAATTAGAGAATTTGAAAATGATAGCTCTTCTCAACATATTTTAAACCATTCTATGGAATTTGCTGGAAAATGTGCATCCTTGCTATAAAAGCCTCTGCACCAAATTAAAAAAAAGATTAAAAGCTTCAGAAGTTCACTGAGGTTGTTGGTTGTAGCTGCTTTGGTCTAAATCAGGGGCCAGCAAAATATGACCTGTAGGCTGAATCTAGCCCACTAAGCACTTTCATCTGGCCTGTGGCACCCACCAATGAACTGTACCTCATCTAGCCCTTCCCCCATGAGGGTGGGAGTGAGGTGCCCACATATACACCCCCCCAACATACCCTATTATACTTCACTACCACCCTCGTTGGTAGAAGAGCCTGGCTCGTCCAGCAACAGCTTCTGGGTGCTGGAGGCTGCTGTCTTCCCCAGCCCCTGCTGTGCAGGTCCCGGGACTCCACTGGAACATACCCTATTGCCCCCAACATACCCTATTGCCCCACACACCCAACCACACCCCCACAATATACAAGACTAAGACTTTATTTTTAAGATATTGTACACAAGCACAAATCATGATGAAATATTTTTTGTAATCAAATTAAAATATGTTCTAGTCAGTGTTTGACTTTTAGTGTATGATTTGGGGGGTTTTCTGGTTCTAAGATGGCAACCGCCCTCCCAAAATAAGTATTTCTGGGGGGCAAGCGGAGGGACTTCTCGTCATAAAAGTCAGGGGATAGGGACTGGACTTCTGGTCCCAAGATGTTGACGCGGGGGAAGCAAGTTTCAAGGGGCGGGGCTACCCTTTTGGCCTTCAAAAGCTCACCAAACCTTGGTAAGTGGCCCTCCAGTTGAAATAATTGCCCGCCTCTGGTCTAAGGACATAGGCAGACAAGGTTCTTGGGTAAATGTGATATATTTTATCTTAGACCAACTAAATTGATGGAAAAAAATTTCTTTTCAAGTTTTGGGGTATGAACACCCTTCTTTAGGCATAGGGAGAGCTAGTTGTTTCTTTATGTGCTCTCCTGGGTAGAATGGGAGCCAGTATGCAAAATGCAGGTCTGAAAATGCAAATGCCTAGCAACGAGGACCAGAGGCCCTGGGAAATGATATGTGTGAGACAGTTAGAACAGGGGGAAAGGGGGAAGAATGTAGCTGGTGAAATGCTGACCAGTTACCTGGGGTTATCAGATAGCAGGCAGGTTATAATGTGCCATAAATCCAATGTCTATATTTAGCCCATGGTTTTTTGTATCCAGGAGATTGAGGAAGTGAAGTTCACAGGCTCGTCTATGAAAGGTGTTTTGTAAATTCCCTTTGAGAGAGACAGAGAGAGTCTTGTGAGAAGTGTGCCCCCACTGGTAGTTAGGTATTTTTCTTTGTTAGAGTATTGGTGTGTGTATTCCATTCCGGTACGCAGTTGTTGTTTGGGTTCTCCTATATATTTGCCATTTGGAGCACTGGATGAGATGTATTACATTTCTGGAGGTGAAGTATAAGATTCAGGAATGTTGATGGTTCTGTTGTGTGGTGTAGTAATTGCAGCGGGTGTTGGAGATGTGTTGGTAGGTTTTACATTTCTTGTCCCGGTATGGTCTGGATCCTTTTGGTGTGTTTTGGGCCATAGGAATTTTGCTTCTGGTGATGAGGTTGACAAGGTTTGGTGCTTGTTTAAAGGCTAGGATGGGTGGTTCTGTGAAGATCTCTTTAAGAATTGGGTCCTCTTCTAGTATGGGTTGCACTTGTTTAAGGATTTTCTATATAGGCTGTAGGGAAGGATGGTATGTCATAGCTAATGGTGTGCGATTCATGGGGATTTTCACACACCCTTAGTTATAACATTTATTTACTTGGTTTCATAAAAGATACCACATTGTAACAGGGGGCCTACAGGGCTGATCTCCGCGTGGCCCACCCACTTGTTCTTGGGCTAACCACCTGCCTTGGTCTTAATTGATTAATTAATAGATGTAATTAGGTGGGAGGCTTCCCATTTTCTG
>NW_017729025.1:9391694-9399146 GCF_001723915.1 Gavialis gangeticus | reverse complement strand
CACCAGGCCACCCACTCCTGGCAGGGTGTAGTTTCAGGTCATACCCAGGACCAGGAGCCTCCTACCATCCCCTGCAGCTCCTCCCTTACCTCCAGATGAAACCCAGCAGCCCTCAGGCCAGGCAATGTTGTTGCCTGCTCCAGCAACCAAACTGCCTTGTTTATATGGGCAGCCCTGAGCCTAACATGGCTGCCCTCATTAGGCACCTGGCGGCTGCAAGCTCCAGGGCCTTAAAGTGGCAGCACACACAGTGCCCTGCCACACACATCTACCCAAAGACCCTTGGCTGTCTTAGAAGTGCACTGGGATCTCAATACTACTACAACTAGATATTTACTGTAGTCATAGATCAGGGCCCTAGTGGACAAACCCAGACAGTCCCTGCCCCAAAGAACTTATAACCATTAAAAACAACCTCAGCAGGATTTCAGTGTAGGTGCCTAGAGGAACAAAAACCAGAGCTGTAAGGACCAAAGCTTGAAGGACTGTGACAGAGATGGGTTCTCTATTAGGACAACATGCACAGGCTTTGTCCCATCCATCTGATTTCAGGGAACTCATACCCTTTCCCCAGCAGCTCATAGGAAGACCCTCTGCCCAATGGTTGAATGGAAGTAGAGCTGGAGTAGAAGAGTGCCATGAAGATTTAGATATATCTAAAGTGCTTGGGGTGGGTCATGGAGGGCATCACCCTTTTTTATTCCTTCAATACAGTGGGCAGAGCAGAGAAGCAGGGTGGTGGGGAGAGGACTGTTCTCATGCTTGGGGTTGAGGCAGTCTCACCTCTTTGAAGATGTTGTGCATGACAGCAGCTGCCTCCTTTTCAAAGGAAATGAGGAAACAGTTAAAACCCTCATCTTTAATGATAGATAAAAATATGGAAAACCACCGCTTGGTGACCAGACCATTAGCAAACTGGAACTCTGGGTACCCTTATGTGGTCATAGGGGTCTCCCAGGGTTGTGACAAAAGATGAAGGTGTAGTAGGTTGATTTGATTGCAAGTGTGTGTCTGTGTTTGAGAGAGGCCCCTTGAAAGGGTACAGGCACTGGCAGAGCAGGCAACAAGAAAGCCAAGACACAGGTAGAGAGCTCCTCATAGCATGACTTTGAAGATACTTGAGCAAGAGAGAGCACCCTGAGTAAAGTGCAGGATGAAATGAAGTTAAGAACTGTGTGCAAACTAATGGTCTTCCGCAGTTGTGCTTCCTGGTGGCATAAGGAAACAGGACTTCATATCATTCATTACAACATTCATGACAAATATACAGGACTGCTTCAAAGAAATACCTGGCTCCGTCATCAGTTCCTCTTTGTGGAAACGGCTTGCCTTTTTTTGACCTGAGGTGTCTTGCAACATTTATAAGAAGGACACGGAGCATGAATACACCGGTGCTTCGAATAGTTGCAATACAAAGCCGTTATCTCAGCCCCATTTTCTAGGACTTCTGTATCACAGTGGAAACATGGCATTGCCTGTGGGAGGTAATCAGTGGCACGGATTGCTCCTAGCTTCTATAATTGTGGTGGCAACCCCATCTTCTCACAAACCCTAACTTCCAGAGCCAGAGTGGCCCAAGATCTTTCTAAAGCCATGGAAAAGGAGAGTTAGGCCCTGCTCCATGGCAGTTGAAAATAGCTAGAAATGTCTCATTTCAGGAAACGAGGTAATTGTATGGTTGCTATAATATGAAAATGAGTCCATCTCATGTCCTAGTTGCTCCTTCCTAGGGCCAGAGCTTAGAGGCAAATTTCACCCTGCAAGAAATACTCACTGTGGTGCTCCATCTCCCTGGAAAAACAGAACAGACATATGGTGGAAATGCTGACAGAGCATTATGTATGGTTGTGCTGCTGGGTGGCATAGCTATAACAACCACCCAGTAAATAGGAAAAAGGCCTTCTTGATCCAAATGGTGATGCAACTAATACATACCCCTTCTTGTATACGGGACTTTCCAAACCCTGCTCCAAATCTTTTAATCCATCAGTCCTTCACGGTTCAAAATGACATCATCATTTCCTCTGCTGCAGACGGTGCTCTGCCCCACAGCTACGCTGCAGTCCGAGGGCTCCTGCTTCTTAATTATATATGGGAAAAGTGTGCGTCAGCTCCAGAGCAGAGCACGGTCTCAAACCTCCACAGGAGGTCTGAAGGGTGCCTGGTGAATCTGGGTATGATTAGAGGCAGCTGCATTTTGACAAGGATGCTCTGTGTTTGACAGTCACTTGTGTAATGTATCGTTATTGCCCTGGACCATCAGTGGGAAGCAGGAAAAAAAATGAATTTCCTGGACTTCCAAGCTTTGCTGCCAGAGGCTGAGAAATCACAGCTTAACCCATGCTGAATTTGCAAAGCACTACCACAGAGGTCCTCACCCTTTTCAGACTCAAAGTCCCCATTGGAAAATGCCAGCTCTCAACTCTCATGCATTTCCTGACTATGGAAAAATGACAGAGCAATTCTTGTGTTGCAAAGATCTCAGAAAAGCCACAACAGGTCGGATGTTTTTAACGCTCTGGATTCCTATTTGAAATCTCCGGGTTTATCTTGTGAATCGTGTGTAGGTGTTTGCACACCTGATGGTGCTCATATTGCGTTGGACCTTTAAAAGGATCTTGAGGTACCCTGGGTGAGACTCACCAAGGACCACTGGCTCCCACTGGGGAACCAACATTTTATTTTTATTATTATTATTATTATTTTGGTTTTTGATTTCGCAGACAATCCCGATTTCATGGTTTCCATGAAATCCAGAAAATTGCGGTTTAAGTAGATCCCGAACTATACGTGAAGTCTAAACCAGGGGAATTTACTTTTTTTTCCATTCAAGGTTTGGTTACCATCGTTTAGCTTTCACTTTTCCCAAGGTAAGAAAGGACACCTGAACAGTTACCCTAAGCCATTGAGGGGTGGTAAGTTCCCGTTCGCTGTTAACTTGTCATAATTTGTTCCTTTGTCCATCCTCTATGTCCTGCTGCTGGGTGATGCCTCCCTCTACTTGGCTCCTCCTGTTGAAGTTGTGCCATTTTGCAGAATAATTAAATAATTATTGAGTCAGGGTAGGGTGTGTGCTAATGACCCTGCAGCCTAGTAGACTATCTGGGGGGGAGACCTGGCTTATGAATACTTAATATTAAGTGCTTAAGCATCCATATGAATGATTCATTGCTTATTAAATATTCCCAAATATGCCATTACCACATGAAAAGTGGAACAGCAGCACCAGGACAGATGGAAAAGGAGATCAGCCTCAGCTTGGTCATGAGGACACTCTTGAGAGACATAGGTCAAGGCTGCCTTCTAAGAGAGGAAAGAATCAGGTCTCCCCCACCAGTATCCTAATGACTAGGATAGTAGATAAAGGGTTGGGGAAGCTTCTCTAGCTGTTTTCTGCGGGGCTGACCTGGTAAATGAGTTCTAAAACCACCTAGTTTGTAAATCCTAATGGAACTGAGACCTCCATCCTGCTCACCTCTTTCAAGTAGTGCTAAGCTTGGCCTAGGGCTGGCTTTTAGGTGCATCAGGAGCTTTATTGGCACCAAGGGGCTTCGAGTGTCCCCAAGATTAGGAGGCCTCTGAGCAGGTGTTTTAAAGATCTCAGTTTTGAACTTCCTTTTGAAGAGCCAGTCCAGGCATCTTTCAGATAGGCTTGGTATAGACCAGAGCTGGCCAACTCATGGCATGTATGTCACAAGTGGCATGGGCAACTTCTGTTTTTGGCACATGGCAAATAGGGGAGAGGGCAGGAAACACAGCGGCATATAGGACCAGCAGCAGAAAGCAGAGGAACAGGTTGGGCAGGGAATCAGATCGGCTCTTGGCGGGGGGGTGCGGGGCTTACCTTGTGCAATGTCTGCCAGGAAGCTTGGCCCCCACTGATACAGGTGTACATGTTTCCTTTGAGAGACTGCAGAACAAATAGACTTCAGGGATGTCACAAAAGATAAAGTACAAGAGTAACATTTTTTTAAAGATCTGAGGTACTAAGGAGTCTAAGTCCCATTACAGTTCAAGAGGATGCACCTCCTTCATACCGTAGTTGCTCCTGAACATTTTACCCCAGATTTCTCTGTCGCCTTCCTCTCTGGACCACCTCCTAGCTTGCACCCTTTGGTGGCTGTAGGGAGTCCGACTCCAGTGTCATACGGATTTTAGAAACATTTTGTATGGGGTGATTTTTTTCAAAGGCACATCTGGAAAAAAAAAAGTGGGAAAATAATTGTCTTTCATGGCAGTTGAGTAAGAATTGCCAGTTGGTTTGAAGAACTGTACCCTATGGGAATAGCATTGCAATATGCACCCCAGTTGAGCATGGCCAGTATAAATGGCCAGGAGGGCCAATACGCAATGAGGAGACTGAAGCAGATGTTCTGAGAGATAGAAGGAATTGGAAAAAGGTAAGCCAAAGTGCTGCTTTCTTTGAAGGTGGGTGTCCATGAAGATTTTACCAGTTTTTCCTGACTGTAATGTATTCTTCAGAATTATTCACCTGAAAAAGGGGAGGGAAAAATCCCAAAGCTGTGCATTTTGCTAGAATATGCCGGTCTACGGTAGATACACATGTTAGCTATTTGGTTTGTTACAGCTTGGCATCTATTCTAAATTAAAAACACATTGGCCAAATTCATCTTTGGTGTAACTTATTAAAAACGTTGGCATTGCACCAAGAATGAATTTGTTTCAGAGCTCTCTGCTTGTTTTGGCTCAGGTGTGTTATGCGATTAAGTTAGTTCCATATCCCCCAACGGGCAGCGCTTACCTCTTGGGCACAAAGCCCACCCAAGTCCCCTGCTGCAACTGAAAAGGGTAAGCGGTTGATGTGGACTTCATAAAGGACCTCTCTGGTGGGGTGAGCTTCATCTTCTAGACATCTACTATACGAACACTTTGAAATAACTTATATTTAGTGACAACTAGGTCCTATGCTTATAAGTCTGAGATCTGAGTCACCCTCCCAGCTTCCTTTTGGTCTGAAAAAAAAAGAACAGTATCACTAAAAAATGCAAGATGCCTCCATCCCTTTTCCCTGTACTGTCCACAGAAAACCTCCTATTTGTCCGTAACAGGCACATTTTGAGTTTTTTCTCCAGATTCGGAAATTCCTGGACTGCTTGTATCTCCAGTTGCCCAATGTTGGGCATAGAAATGTAGCACTGCAAGGCAGCATTCCCTTTAAGCTGTATGGTGTGTGCGGCCGTGCAGGTGCACTCAGGCCATGCTGCCAGGCGTGCCTGCGTGGCCATGCATACCACACAGCTTAAAGGAATGCCGATGGACCTTCTTGAGTCCTCCAGTGGAAGCATCTCAGGTTCCTTCACCTTTCTGCTCTTGGAGTTACAGAAATCTGCCAGTAAAAATCTTAGCAGGCCCTGTAAAATCTAGGATTAAAATGTTTGGGGCAGGGGGAAGGAAGAGGAGAAAATTACTGCAGAGTAATTCATAAATTGTTAGGGGCTGGAAGGGACCTCAGAAGATCATCAGGTCCAGCCCCCTGCACCAGGCAGGAAGGACACCTGGGGTCAGGTGACCCCAGCAAGGTGACCATCCAGTCTCCTCTTGAAGTTTTCCAGGGTAAGTGATTGCATCATATCTGGAGGGAGCTTATTCCACAGTCTGGACACCCTGACTGTAAAGAAGTTTTTCCTAACATTGAGCCTGAAATGGTTTTCCAGGAGTTTGTGGCCATTACTCTTGGTTCTCCCCAAGGATGCCATGGTGAACAGTTGTTCACTGAGCCCCTGATGTACTCCCCTAGTGTAGCAGTGAGCTGCTACCAACTCCCCTCTCTACCTTCTCTTTTCAGGCTGAAGAGTCCCAGGTCCCTCAGCCTTTCCTTGGATGATTTGCCATGCAAACCTCTAATCATACGGGTGGCCCTTCTCTAGACTCTCTCAAGCTGTACCACATCCTTGTGAAAGTGCGGTGCCCAGAACTGGATGCAGTACTCCAGTTGGGGTCTCACCAGTGCTGAGTAGAGGGGAAGAATCACCTCCTTGCTCTTGCTGGAGATGCATCGATTGATGCGCGCATCACCTCCTTGCTCTTGCTGGCAACAGAGTTGCACTGTGTTCATACTGTGGTCAATTATTACCCCCAGGTCTCTTTCATTCGTGGTGCTGGTCAGATTGACCTTGCCAAGCATGTAGGTGTGCAGGGGATTGCTCATCCCCAGGTGCAGCACTTTACATTTCTTGATGTTGAACGTCATCAGGTTCGGATCCACCCAACTTGCTGGCCTGTCTAGATCCACCTGTATCTGTAGCCTATCTTCAAGCACGTCCATGCTTCCGCATAATTTGGTGTCATCTGTGAACCTGGCCAGTGAGCTCTTCACTCCATCATCCAAATCATCAATAAAGATCTTGAAAAGTACAGGACCAACCCCTATCCCTGCAGGACACCGCTGCCCACTTCTCACTAAGATGACACAGATCCATTCGTTAGGACTCTCTGGGTCCTACCTCACAGCCAGCTTCGTACCCATCTAACTGTCTCGCTGTTAAGCTTACTATCTTCCAGTTTTCCCACAAGGATATCATGAGATAACAGATCAAAGGCTTTTTGGAAGTCAAGGTATACAATATCCACCACTTCTTCCTTATCCAGGTGGCGAGTTACCTGATCGTAGAAGGAGATGAGGTTGGTAAGACAAGACCTGGCTGCAGTGAAGCCATGCTGGCTGTCGTTCAGAATCCTACCTTCTGCAAGCCTATCGCACATAGACTCCTTAATGAATTTTTCCAGGATCTTCCCTGAGATAGAAGTTAGGCTAATTAGCCTATAGGTACCTCGGTCCTCCCTCCTCCTCTTCTTGAAGATGGGCACAACATTGGCCCTCTTCCAGTCCTCAGGGACTTCTCTGGAGCACCACGAGTGTTGGAACAGTTTTGCCAGGGGCTCCGTGATGACGTTGGCCAGCTCCTTCAGCACCCTCAGATGGAGTTCATCCGGTCCTGCTGACTTACATATGTCTAGTTTCTTTAATTGATCACACACCAGTTGTATGGCAACAGTAGGAAGGCAGTAATTTCTGCCCTGCTCACTCTGTACCTTTTTCTGGCATGATTTTCCCTGTGGCCCGGTGAAATACCAAGGCAAAGTAGTCATTCAGGAGTTCACTTTTCTCCTAAGATTGGGTAACCAGTTGTCCTGAGTTGTTGAGCAGCAGCCCCACACTCCCATTTGTTTTCCTTTTGTTCCCTACGTACCTAAACAAGTACTTTTTGTTGTCCTTGATTCCCGTTGCTAATCTAAGTTCAGTCACCACTTTAGCCTTTCAAATTTGTTTCCCAGAAGTGCGGGCTGTTGTTGTATAGTCCTCCTTGGGGCCTGTCCCCAGCTTCCATTGTTTGTACACCTCTTTCTTCTTTCTAAGGAGGACCACAATTTCCCTGTTTAGCCAGGAGGGCTTCCCAGCCCTTCTGCTGTCCTTTCTCCATGTGGGAATGG
>NW_017729025.1:9363130-9391674 GCF_001723915.1 Gavialis gangeticus | reverse complement strand
GATGGTGCCCTTAAGGAGTGACCACTCTTCATGCATACCTTTCACCTTCGGTCCCTGGTCCTGCAGCATTTGCCCTACTAGTGACCTGAGCTTGTTGAAATTTGCATTTCTGAAGTCCAAGGCTTCAACCCTTTGTCTGCCTTGCGACAGACAGTGACCATGATGGTTTCATGGTCACTGTCACCCAGGTTACCCTCTATTTCTAAGTTGATCACCAGGTCGTCTCCTGTAGCCAGGACCAAGTCTAAGAGAGCATTATCTCTGGTTGGTCCATGCACCTCCTGAGCCAGGAAGAGCTCTTCGATGGAGGTTAGGAAGGGATGTGACCGGTCCAACTTTCATAGTTAGTTTCTAGGGTCAGAAGGGACCTGAGCAGATCATCTAGTCCGACCCCCTGCCATGGCAGGAAGAGCACTGGGGTCAAATGACCCCAGTAAGGTGGTCATCCAACCTCCTCTTAAAAACCCCCAGGGTGGGAGCCTGCACCACCTCACTTGGAAGCTGGTTCCAGACCCTAGCCGCCCTGACCGTGAAGTAGCGCCTCCTGATGTCCAACTTAAACCTTCCCTCCGCCAGCTTGTGACCATTGTTCCTGGTCACTCCTTGCAGCGCTCGGGGGAACAGGGACTCCCCCAGCGCCTGCTGATCCCCCCTAACCAGTTTATAACAGGCCACAAGATCCCCCCTCAGCCTTCTCTTTTGAAGGCTGAACAGGTTCAGGTCCCGCAACCTTTCCTCATAGGACCTACCCTGCTGTCCCTTGATCATACGAGTGGCCCTCCTCTGGACCCTCTCCATGCTGTCCACATCCCTCTTAAAGTGCGGCGCCCAGAACTGGACGCAGTACTCCAGCTGCGGCCTGACCAGTGCCGCATAGAGGGGGAGGATCACCTCCTTGGACCTGCTCGAGATGCATCTGTGGATGCACGACAAGGTGCAGTTGGCCTTCCTAGCCGCCTCCCCACATTGCCGACTCATGTTCATCTTGGAGTCAATAATGACTCCCAGATCCTTTTCCACCTCCGTGCTGACAAGAGGGGAGTTCCCCAGCCTGTATGTATGGTGCCGATTGTTCCTCCCCAGGTGCATCACCTTACACTTGTCTGTGTTAAACCCCATCCTGTTCTCCTCCGCCCATCCTTGTAACCTGTCTAGGTCCAACTGTAGCCTGTTGCTCCCCTCTATTGTGCCCACATCCCCCCACATCTTAGTGTCATCAGCAAACTTGAACAGGGTGCTTTGCACCCCCTCATCCAAATCACTGATGAAGATGTTGAACAGGGCAGGCCCAAGGACCGAGCCCTGTGGGACCCCACTTCCCACGTCCTTCCAGGTCGAGAAGGACCCATCCACTACCACCCTCTGGGTGCGACTCTCTAACCAGTTGGCGACCCATTGGACTGTATGGGTGTCTACGCCACAGTCCCCCAGCTTCCTAATGAGAATGGGGTGAGAGACAGTATCAAAAGCCTTCCTGAAGTCTAGGAAAACTATATCCACTGCCACCCCTGCATCCAATGATTTAGTGACCTGGTCGTAAAAGGCCACCAGGTTGGTCTGACAGGACCTGCCGCTGATGAACCCGTGCTGGTTGCCCCTGAGCATGCCGTTCCCTGCTGGCCCCTCCTGGATGCGTGCCAGAATAATTTTCTCAAACAGCTTGCCCAGGATTGAGGTAAGGCTGACTGGCCTGTAGTTCCCCGGGTCCTCTTTCCTTCCCTTTTTGCCGAGTGTTCCTCCCAAGAGATGTCTGTAGAATTGACGTTTCCCATGACGACCATGTCCTGTGCACACATGGCCTCTGGCTGTTCTCAGATGAACTCCAGATTGAGTTCCTCCCCATGATTTGGTGGCCCGTAGTATACACCTACAGGTAGGTCTCTCTCTCTGCACCCCCTCCCTGCAGCTTGACCCAGAGGGTTTCAAGCCACTCTTTTTTGAAGCCAACGTCAGCCTCTAAGGAGGTGTATTGCTCCTTTACATAGAGAGCTACACCTCCACCTTTTTTCCCTATCCATTCCTTCTATGCAGAGCATAGCCCTCCATGGTTATGCTCCAGTCATATGAGGAGTCCCACCAGGTCTCTTTAATCCCTACTAATGCTTCTCTACTGTCAAATGATTAGTCTTTACTAGCAGGAACAACCAAGCTAATCCATGCTTGTTTAGTTGCTTTTTTTCCCCTTCCTTGCTCTCCTCCCAACCAATCTCTTTCTCACCGCTCTCAACCCAGACTGACAGGAAGTAGGATGTAGTACTTGTCTACTGCTACAGGTTCAATAAATATAGGCATACAATGAATGAGAAGAATGAACAATAAAAATTTTAATAGTGGAGCAGTAAGCAATCTCTGAAGACCCTTTGTCTGGCTCTAACATGCTTAACTGAGGGTCCTTCTCCCAATTCTCAACTTCCATAGCTTAAGTAAGGGATTGTCTTTAAATTCTAACTTTTATCATTACAGCACCAAAGGCACAAGGCTGGGGCCCAGGAAATTTAAGTTTAATTCCTGGCTACAGTACAGTGCCCTTATATAACCTTGGGCAAGTCTCCTAATCTCGCTGTGCCTCAGGTCCCCAAACAGGCACCATCTTAGTTCCTTTGTCTGTCTTGTCTTTGAAGATCTCAAACTCTTTGGTCAAGGCCTGTCTCTTAGCATGTGTTTGTAATGCATGCAGCACAAATTGGACCCTGATCTCGCACTGCTACCGTAATGCAAGTTGTGAATAGCAGGGCTAATTGGTGATATTATCCCTCATGAATAAGAGAGAATGTGCCTGGAAATGAATGCTCCAATAAATTGGATTGTCACCAAAACCTGGTCTGAAACTTAAGCTAAATATTAGGGGGAAGGTAAGGGGGCGTTAAAAGAGAAGGGGGGATAAAACCACATATGCAAACAATTCTATTGAATATAAAATTTAAATCTAAACAAATAAAGATTTATGAGCACGCTGGTCCCTCATGCTGGGCTAGCTTATACTGTTTTTACTGTCAGAAGTTAGCCATTGCCCTCCCATAGTCAATAAAATTATTCAAATAATAAAACAAGGCTAAGCCAGCACTCAGGGTAGTTTCAAAGGAGCAGCACAGTGATGCTGGCTCACAAAGGGAAAACAAAACCATTTGAAAGTGATAAGAAGGAGCAAATGGATGGTTTTGAGTCCTCCCACCATTGTTAAACTGCACCAATCTATTGCTTTTTAAATAAATATTTGCAGTACAAAGTGTTTTCTTGCCAGCATTTTTGGAAGTCGAAGCCAGCAAGAAAATTCTGAAATGAACACACTGGCACGGGCAGGGTTTTTTTTCTTCTTCTCGTAATATACCATGGAATCTAGTTAAATATTTTTCCACTGTTTGCGTCTCTCCGCATTTCTTCTGGAGAAAATGTCAGCTCTAGTCCCTCATAAAAAGATCTTAGCATTTGACAGGTTGGATTTCTTTGATCCTGAAACATTTTGGGGGGATTTCCCCCCCACCTCCCTTTCAGCCCTTGCTTTGACTTTGTAATATAACGCCCCATAAAAAGCATATGCATATATGCAACTTGAAAAGGGGATCCTGATTGGAAATCAAACTTTACACCAATTAACCCTCTCCCGGTGAGCTATGAAGTGCAGTAAAAACAGTGCTCTCACAGAGACCTTTGCAGCGCTCAGACGGATGCCTCCCTGGCTGGGGAACCCAGCACATCTGCTTTGAATTAGCTCTGATGGAAGGGCCTACTTGTAAATGCATGACTTAATCAGCCTTGCTGAAGTAAATGGCACATACTGTAGCAGAGGGTGCTCCAGAGTCAGGCTCAAACCTGTCTTTCTTTTGAAGCAGGAGGGAAAAAATAATAGACCAACTTTAAACTCAAAGAGGTCTCTCTCTCTCTCTCTCTCTCTTTTTTTTTATGAGCTGCCACGCTCTGATGTGTGGCTGTACCATAGCCAGTCTCATTCCCGGGCAGCACGTGCAGCTGTATGGTGTAATTCCCATGCATGAGCTTTGTCAGCCCTGTTCAGAGGAGGGTCCGGGGCACGCTCGAGGCGATGGGCCTTGGTCTGGGAGTATGTATTGCGTTCATGCTGGGTGGCTGAGGGATGACTCTGATAGTTTGCATGGAGTCTCCTGCAGTGCGAGCCATCGTCTCATCCTACAGAGGAGCAAAACAGCCAGAGGGCACCATGCAAGGATGAGTCTTTTGGCACTTACTTCTTATTGACCTTCCCCAGCAAACGGAGCCATGGGTGGGGATGTAGCAAAAGGGAGATTTGGGGGGAGATGAAGAGGGTCTGTATGCAATGAGAGGGAGGTGAGGAAAAGCAAAGAGGGGTGGGAAACACAGAGGGAGGACTGAAGGGAGGGGAGAAAAACAGGGGAAGGGTGTGGAGGACAGCTTGGCAGGTCAGAACAAGGGCTGAATGGGGAGACTTGAAAACCAAACCCTGCAAAAGAGAGAGACGTGGGTGGCGGGAGGGGGGCGGACAGGCCCAGAGCACTGGACAAAGTAAGAAAAGGGGGTATGGGACGAGGAAATGGAAACCAGGGAGAAGGGCCCCAGCCAGAAGGGAGCAAATGGACACTAGAGTGGGAAGAGCAAATGCGAGAGGTCGGGCAGGGGAGAGTAACAAGGCAGAGGAGCAGAGACAGCAGAGCCAGAGGGCAGTTGGAAAGGGGCTGAGAGGAAGGAGGAGGGGGAAGGAACACCCATGGAAAATAACGGAAACTGTTTGACAGTGTTTTATTTTTCTAACCAAGAGCAAAGGAGACTTGTAGCAAGAGGGAGAGAGCCCCGAGGGCAAACACAAAGGAAGAAGCCAACCGGAGGCTGAGCAGGACCGGGAGCTGCTAGAGAGGGGACCAGGGAAGGCAGGAGAAAGAGGGAAGGGGCAGTACTCAGGTGAGTGTATTGATTCCCTTTCCTTATCATGTCATGAGATGTCTGCTGGGGCAGATGGGGAAGTCATAGATTTCACCCACACCTGAGTGATCCAGGCGGACTTGGATAAACTTAGTAAATGGGCAGATACAAACCTGATGACGTTCAATACTGAAAAATGCAAGGTACTCCATCTTTGGGGGGGAACTTGCAGCACGCTTATAGGCTCGGCACCGCTACGCTCGCTAGCACCACGGCTGAAAGAGGCTTGGGGGTCATGATTGACTACAAGATGAACATGAGCCACCAATACAATGTCGCAGCTGGTAAAGCAAACAAAACGCTGGCTTGCATCTATAGATGCTTCTCAAGTACATCCCAGGATGTCATCCTCCCGCTGTACTCAGCCTTGGTGAGGCCACAGCTGGAGTGCTGCATCCAATTCTGGGCTCCACACTTCAAGAAGGATGTCAAGATGCTTGAGAGAGTCCAGAGGAGAGCCATGCACATGATCAGAGGGTAAGAGAGCAGGTGTTATGAAGAGAGGCTCGAGCCGTGGGACTCTTCAGCCTGGAAAAGTGCAAGGCTCAGAGGAGACTTCGTGACCACCTATAAGTACATCAGAGGTGTGCATCAGGATCTGGGGGAACACCTGTTCACCAGAGCACCCCAAGAGATAACAAGGACCAGCAGTCATAAACTCCTCCATGACCGTTTTAGGCTGGACATAAGAAGAAACTTCTTTACTGTCTGAGCCCTCAAGGCCTGGAATAGACTCCCCCCAGAAGTGGTGCAGGCACCTGATCTGGACTCTTTCAAGGAACATTTGGATGTCTATCTTGCTGGTATCCTATGACCCCAGCTGACTTCCTGCCCCTGGGGTGGGGGGCTGGACTCGATGATCTTCCAAGGTCCCTTCCAGCCCCAAGGTCTCTGAAATCCATGAAGTCGGGGGAGAGGGCATGGCAGAACGCTGTTGCTGGGGGGTTCGAGTCTGCATGTCATGCTGGAGCCAGGCTGGTCGGGTCTGCTACATGCAGCAGAAGAGGGGAAAAGAAATCAGGTTACAGAGCTGAATAGTTTGGAAATGTCTGAGTGGAAGGCACCCTGGCAACTCCCATTGTTGACCTTGTGCCAACACACATTTAGAACCTGTATCAGACCAAGCCCACGTATCTTTTCCACAAAACCACAGACCATTTCTCCTTCGCTCCTCCTCTCGTGCAAGCTTTTGGTCCCCTCTGCATTCAAGCCAGTGTCCTCCTCTGAACTATATAGGTGCCATGGGAAGGGTGGTTAAGCATTGGGAGCCCAGGAGAGGAAGGCTCCCTGGTTCTTACCCCAATGGCCTTGGAGCAGCAACTACAGGCAAGGTCCTTCTGATACCATATAGCCCTTGGATGCAGTATGCCAGTGCCGGTGGGGAAGGTGCAGGAGCAGGCTGGCCAGCAGTAGGAGCGGTGGGATGCTCAGAAAGGAGGGAATCCCTACAGAGATATTGCTAGTTGTGGGTGGCATTATTTATGGACAGATCCACCCAGTTATTAAAGAGAAACCCAGCTTTTATAACGTTTTATATGAAGCATTGCAAGTAACAGGTTGAAGAGCTATTTCTGGCTTGGTCTGTGCATCAATGGCTTACAGCCAGTTGGGGTGAATTTTTGCCCTGCATGACAAAAGGATCCCTCAAGCCCTCTGGCCATATTTCCAATCCCAGCTTCAAAGCATGGAGGCCCTGGATCAGTTCGAAGGAAAGGTCACCAGAATTGTTTAACAAGGACAAAACAACATATTTCTCCCAGACTTCCTTCCCAGACATGGCTGAACCATTCTGGTTCAAATCAAAGAAGGCAGACACCTGGCATGGAAAACGTTCAGCTCAGATGGTTAACATTTTCCAGAGTAATATGCATCTGAAGACAGGGTCTCATTGTGGGAAGTGGTGAATAACATTAATGACAAGTGGCACTTCCAACCTTCACTGTAATAAAATGAATGTCGATTGGGTAAGTCACTCTCTCTTGTCTCTCAACTTCAAACCAGGGTTGAAAGTAGAGACTGAAAGATGCTAAATAAAAAAGAGGACGTGAAAAGCTGAAGAAACGGCTGCTATTTTGAAGACTCTCGTTGTCATTAATGGACTTTTGCTTTGAGACTGATTCAAGAAGTCACCCATAATGTTCTCATTAGTAAGCCAAGGAAATACAGTCTAGATGAAGATACTGGCAAGTGGATATAAGTGGTTGGATCACCGTGCTCAAACAGTAGTCATCAATGAATCAGTGTCTAACAGATCAGGCATCAAGTGGAGTTCCCCAGAGGTCCATCATGATTTGGAGGATGGGACTGAGTACATGGTTAGCAAATCTGAAGGTGACCCCAAGCTGGGTGGATTTGCAGACTCTCTGGCAGGCAGGATAAAGTTCAGAATGACCTTGATAGACTGAAGTTTTTAAGAGCGGGTTAGACAGGCACTTGTCCTCAACAGTTTAAACCAGGATGATCCTGCTTTGAGCTAGGGGTTTGACTAGATGGTCTCCTTCTATGATGTGAGGAAGCTCCGTTGACTTCAGTGGGTCTTGTACTTACGTGCTACCTTCAATGGGAAGGAGACCCTTTCATTCAGTGGATTCATATTTTAATTGGATGCTAGCAAATCTGGATAGACATGTTCAATCCATGCTGTTGTTTTTTATACGTGGATAAGCTAAGGTAGCTAAATTCTGACTCAGATGTGCGTTGATGGTCTACAGCGGGACCCACTGCTAGTCTGATCTATCACAGGCCATCTGATTATATCTAGTAAATTTTGAATGGAGACCAATAACTTGTGTTGGACAAAAGGATAAACTGGGTTTCTTGAAGCATATCTAATGTGATTTAAAGAATTTGAGAGACGAAAGATCCACCACTGATTAACCCTCGTTCTGAAAGTTGATCAGTCTCTCTCAGCATCCTATTCATCATTTGAATGCATCTGGCTTCAGTTTCCAGCCCTTCCATCATGCCCTTCTGTGTCAGAGCATAGAGGTCTGTAAGGCTCAGTATTTGTTCCCTGTGAACTCTTACGTATGGTACCTCTGTGAACTAGACAAATTAAGCTATTACAGTCTATCACTCTGCCACTTCCTGCAGCCTTTCAGTTGTGTTTTTGGTGAACAAAAACCCTGAATGTCTCAAGTGCACACTCCTGTTCCTGTAGCCTAACGTAATGCTGGTTAGTAGACCATACTACATGACAGCACTGGGTCCTTGCTTTGGGCTCTTGCTGAGACACACTACCAACACACTAGTTACAACTGTTTTTTCCAATACAAAAGCTTTGTGCAGGTCTTTAATGCCTGCTTGGCAAGTTGTGGCACTGGCCCTTTCTTTTGTCATGATGTTCAGGGCTTCACTCAAACATGCTCTGAATGTTATGGTCTTTCTGCCCCTATATATATATATAGATATATATATAGGGGCAGAACATCCGACATAGATTACACACACACACACACACATACACACACACACACACACACACACACACACCCTCTATCTATCTAGCTAGCTAGCTATAAAGGGGAGAAAAACTAAAATTCAGAGCATTTTTGAGTGAAGCCCTGAACACACACACGCACACACATAAAACCACAAAACTGTATCAGGAATATGTATATGAAGTACAATATAACAGAAACACATATGAGAGGATCAAGCTGTGACTATCTACATGTTTCATACACTTACTATCCATCACATTTTTCTCAGAAGGAGGATGGGATGGGATATTAGGCTCTCTCTTCATTCTTTAATAGCCTCATATCTTCAAATTGCAGTATAATTGTGGTGCTTTTCTATCATGGTCTTGTGCTAGATAGCTATAATATGGCAACCAAGTGGCATACAAATCCTCACACTTGTCCTTTAGCAAAACAGATGACTTCTCATGGTGAATATGTACTATATTCACTCTGCCCGTTCTCCCTCATTTTGTGGGGTGTCCCATTTCCCTACTCTGCCTGTCACACTGCCAGCTGTTGAATAAGGTGGACACATAGAGATCCGTAGTAATCTATGTTGGATGCTTGGGAAATATCCTGAGAAGGGAAATTATGGGTGGGTGGAAGTTATTGCAAGAATGTTTTTTCTTACAGATATCCAGAAACCCTGTATAAAGGGGCAGCTCCACCACGAGTATGAAGGTGCCTTTTTTGCACACAGCCCCTCCGACGACCTTGATTTTTTGTGATGTGTAGATGGAGGGAGTGATATTTTTCTATATTTTAAAAAATAAGACTGGATTTTAAAATAATTTGTTTTGGGAGTAGCTTCCTTATTCACCCTTAGCCCCCTTTAGATGACAGCTTTAGTCCAAGCTTTCCAAATCCAGTGCACCCTGGGAGCCCGTCCTTTGGTGCTATTCTGTCACTGCCTTACGGCTACATTTCCAGTGCGTTTCTTGGGGGCAAGGGTTATTTTGTCACATTACCCCTGTTATGTCACAAATCGATAGCTTCTGGACTCCCTAGCCAGCAGACTGGCACTTCTCAAGCAAATTGTGCCTATCCTCAGACAAATCAGAAAGACTGGCTCTGACTCATACCTTAATGAAATCTCTGTAATTGCCCAATTTTATGTCATTTCTTTTACATTATGGAGCCAGACTCTGAGAGGCCCTTTAAATTTATTTTGTAATATATCCTCTAAATGGTATTGTGCTGTCGGGGGGGTTCGTTTTCTTTTTCTTCTAGCTTCGGTTCTGTTTTCTTCATTATATGTGAGTTTAAAAATATATATATTTATTCAGCATGTTATAAAAGGGAGAGGCATTTTGATTGGTAGATGTTGCTCATGTGAAGCTCTTTAAATGGTACTTTAAAAGACATTAAGCAACACTGCACATCAAAAACCACTCAGACTTATGTACTTGGAAAGATACCGACTAGACTCGTGTTTCCTGTATTAAAATCCTTGTATAAAAATGCTGTTCTTTTCTGGTTTATCAAACAAGCAAATGAGCCTCCGGAGAGTTTCTGGCTCAGACATGAATAGCTCGATAAAATTTGAGGGAATCACTTGAACCTGTGAAAAATGTCCACATGAAGACCACTTATATATGGCATGTATATATAGTCAACCCATGCCTAAGTCTGCATCAATAAATATTGGTTCAGAAGCTGCGTTAGCTCTGGAGATGTACAAGTATAAATTTGCTCAAGAAAGTAAACGTGCATGGGGAATATCCATTTCTTTTATGAAATTCCCTCGCAGCTTTTAGGTTAAGTTACCTCCTCGGCTCCGCATCACAGCTTCGAGCGGGCATAGATAAAACTCACGCGGCCTCGTACTTCTGCCCGTTCAGGGAGAGGAGACTATGAAGGTCTGAAGAACTGGAAACTGTGGTAGAGATCCTAAAAGATCATGTGATTCTGCTCTAGGATTTAGGCCTGGCTTGAAATAGCTCCAAATATTCTGAAACCTTTGTGACTCTCTGGTAAAATTCAGACCTTGGATACGGGCACCTTAGACACAGTAAGAAAAAGAGAGGTTTGTGGGTGAGAGGGGGCAAGACAGAGCGGAAGGAGAAAAAAGTGTCTGGAGTTCAGGGTTGGATTGAAAGCCAAGCGAAATGGGTGCAGAGATCCCCATTGGCTTCTATAGCTGTTGGCCAACATTTTTGATAAAGGCTTGCAAGGCATTCAGATGCAATAGTGATGGTGTCCACATCAGTACCTGAGCTTAACTAGTCTTTGGAACAGGACTTTAATGAAGTGAAAAGAGAGACTTATAGCTGACGCACATTTAACACAGCTCCTAATGAGTTATTCTCTGGTCCTTTCCAAGCATTCTCGGATAACCCTTAGCTCTACTTCCACCTGGTGAGAAACCAGTCAGTTTGAGAAATATAGCTTCAGCAGAGCAAAGGTGGAAATATGCACCACCCCTCATTACAAGGCAGCGGAGGTGATGGATCTGCCTCCTGCCCCGCTCCCCTATCCTTTGTATTTAAATGTCCTTCCACTTAGTACCCTTGCCCTCTGCACATTTATTCCTAGCATCTCATGACCTAGGCTGTTGCCTGCAAAAGTTTATGACTCTCTGAACCAGTTAGTCTCCAAGGTGCCACCTGCCCTGCCTTATGCTAGCTAGGAAGAGTTTTAAACTGCTCTTTGAGGGAGAAATGAGGAGCTTGCCTTTAAAGGCCACCTGAGCTGCTGGAAGTAGAGTAAAGAGCTGACAGCTGGGGTTTGTTAAGCTTCTCTGGGCTGGAGTTCATAGCTGTGCCTCCACAAGTGGGGAAAGGGAAATAGAGACATCTAGATTGTCCTTGAGAAAGGAAAGAAAGTTGAAGTCTTTTTGTTTTTTAACTCTGTTGCAGGATGTCTGTACAGGACCCTGGCAAAGGGAGAGGAAGAACTGTGGATCGATTTACCTGGCTTGTGTTGTCAAGGGCTCTATAGGTATCAAAACCTACCCCCTATAGTAATGAAGCTGACCTTCCTATTTGGATATTTAGCGAGGAGGGGAAAACTTACCTGGGTTAATAGCTAAGCTGTATTGAAGTGACTGATTCTTATCCTTCATGCCCAGAGCTCAGAAACATGATGTAGGCACTTGTGTTAATGAGTATGCCCTCTGAGGGAGCAGGATCCGATCTCTTGGGGGAGAGCCTAGAGAAGGGAGCAGGCTCTGTGGATGGGGGAAGAGCAATGGATGGGATGTACCTTGACTTCAGCAAGGCTTTTGATAGTGTCTCCCATGACAGTCTCATTAACAAGCTAAGAGAATCCAGCCTAGATGAAAGTATTGTGAGGTGGATACACAACTGGTTGGATCATCATGCTCAGCAAGTAGTCATTGATGGCTCAATGTCTAGTTGGGAGGGAGGTATCAAGTTGGGTTCCCTTGGGGTCTGTCCTGGATCCAGTACTGTTTAATAACTTAATTAATGATTTTGATGATGGGATTGAATACACACTTAGCAAATGTGTGGATGACACCAAGTTGGGTAGAGTTGCAGACACCCTGGAGGGCAGGGCTAGGATCCAGAATGACCTGAATAGACTGGAAACATGATCCACAGTCAATCGGGTGAAATTCAGCACAGATATGTCCTGCCCCGGGGATGGAATAATTTCAGGCACAAATCCAGATGGGGGAATGAGTGGTTAGGCCGCAGTACTGCAGAGAAGGACCTTGGGTTGCAGTGGACCATAAGCTGAATATGATCCAACAGTGTGCTCTTGTTGCCAAAAAAGCCAACAGCAACCTGGGCTGTATCAACAGAAGTGTCCCTTGCAAATCAACCAAAGGGATTCTTCCACCCTATTCAGCACTGGAGGCCTGGAGTACTGGGTCCAGCTCTGGGCAGTGCATTTTAAGAATGATGTAGACTGATTGGAAAGGAGTCTGGTAGGGAAGGACAAAAATAACTAGAGATCTGGCAAACAGGACTTACAAGGAAAGGCTGAAGGAACTTGGATTATTTAGTCCGAAGTAGAGATGACTGAGAGGCAACTTGACAAGTCTTCAAATACCTGAAGGGTGATTAGAAAAAGGATGGTGATAGACTCTTTTATGGGGCCACAGGGGACAGGACTAGAAGCAATGTTTGCAAATTGCAGCAAAGGAAATTCAGGTTGGTGATAAGGAAGAGGTTTCTTATGATGGGAGGGTTCAGCATTGGAACAGGCTACCTACATCTTGGAAGGTTTTGGCTGAGTCCAGACAAGCACAGCTGTATGGTATTTGATGCTACAGACCCACCTGCAGCACCACATGCTGCACATGCAGGCATTCCCCGCACTGCTACCTTGAATCACGGGGTAGGGGTTGACCCTAGGATTAGTTTAAAAAAAAAAGCAGGGTGGTGCGCATGGCGGCAGTGCATGCCACCCAAAACCAGGGCCTGGCTTGCTGGAGCCATGCTCCGACTGCTGGCCAGGCTCGCAGCTGCAGGAGCACCACAGCTCCAGCTTCCCTGGCCCCCAGGTAAGGCTACTGGGGCCAGTACAGTTGCTGGCCCCAGCCTCCCCTACCCCACCCGGGGTAACCTGCCATGTGCCAGAGCGCCCATGGCACAGATATTCCCCAAAGACAAGTAGCAGCACAAAGTATGCCACTGCTACTTGTCCATGGGGAACAAAATGTGCGTGCTCTTCTGGATGCAACCTTTAAATGCAGATTAGACTGACACTTTACTGGGAGGGTTTAATCTGGAATGATCCTGCCCTGAGTAGGTGTATGGACTACATGAACTCCTGTGGTCCTTTCCAGCCCTATCCTGTGTGTTATTAGAAAAAAAATATATACATCTGGACACAAGCAGTTTCTTTCATGACCCTAGTTCATATACATTTTCAATGTGGATTGCATAGTGAAAGTCCTTTCTCTAAAAATGCCGTGAAACATGGATATTTTTATAGTTATTAGTAAAATATAGCTGGATCTTCAAACCTCTGCAATCATAAAGAAAATTTGCTTCTATTAGACTGAAAGTTAAGCCCAAGGCATAGTTCAGAGTAGAAGGGAATGGGGAGACAAACTAAGTCAAACATAATTCTAAATTTCTTCATGTGCACCATTGTTAATTAGATGCTAGCTGTATCTTGTGTAAGAACATGGATGCAATCTCCTGTAATTCTGCACAAGACACACATGCTGCATGACATGCTTCAGAAACTCTTGTCTGCTCCCGCATGGTATTGGAAAGTTCCCAATCCACATGCTGGTTACTGCTTTGTTCAATGTCTGCAGCTCTGTATGCACCCACGCTCTCCTCTCTGTGGATCTGCTTCTGTAACTGGGGAGGTAACAACATTTCCATTTATTTTTATAATCATTTTAATAACAGGGGCCTATCCTAAATTCCAGATGTGGTTTCCTTCCTCAGCTCTGTGTCCATAAAGAGATCTTGAGGATTATCTCTTCTACTGCAGATGCTTGCGGTAAGAGAAATGTCTTTAGCCCCTACGCTGTTGAGCGCAGCTCTTAAAGTCTATGCTATGGTTAGACTGGGGGGGGGGAAGTCTGAAGACTCTATCTGTGCACAGGATAAGCTGTAGAAACTAGGCCAGTCAGCAGCTCTTTGCGAAACAGGCATAAATCTTTGAACTATGTGTTGAGCCAGCTGCTACATCATTTAAAAATAGTCGAGTTGGTGCCAACAAGATAGATCACTCAACCTGGGGCCGTAAACAGAAATCAAAGGCATGTGTTAGCAATGCCCTGATGCGAGTATGTCTCCATCAGAAAAAATCTCGAGCCCCCAGCCAGCAAATACCTGCTGGGGTTACACACACCCCACTGGAATTGTCTGCTGTCAGTTCTGCGGTGCGTATCCATTTCACCCGGCCCGGGAGGGTGCATGGTGTTTGATGCCGCACCAAGGCTGACAGCATTTTCTAACCTTTTATGTTAGGCTGTATTCAGTGGCATAATATAGACAAGGCTTGAAGCACGCCGGCTTTTGTGTCTTCAGCAGTGATGCGGGGGTGGGGACCAGCACTTTGACTATCCAACACCCGAAAAGCGACAAGGCTTCCGAGGTGGGCAGAGGCAGGGGGTGAGGTCAAGAGTTTAATTTGCGGTACGTGAAAAGCAAAGAGGACTCGTATTCTGAGCTGTCTAGACAGCATATTAGCAGCAAGGGCTTATGGGGTTGAGCTCTTTATAGTTCCCCCCCCATAAATTTAAAAAATACATATATTAGGAATGCACCGTAATCAAAACCCCGGGTTTTCCTGAAGGGAATAAACCATTGTGTAACTTATTCTGCCCTGTGTTCAAAGACCCATATTCCATGGCACCCTCATTGGATTAACTTGTAGCCGAAGGGCCTGGAGGCTGTTCAGGGAAAAGAAAAAATGTACTTCCCTTGTCCCCCACAAAAGAAAAGGGTGTAATTTATGTCTCGGTCTGGGGGCAGGTATAACTTGTGCTCCAGCCACTTCTGTACAGCTTTTGAGTAGATTTAGGAGGAGTTTGCTGTACTTGGTCACCTGAGTTTTTGATGTTTGTGTATATCTTTCTTGCTTGCAGAATGAAAAAAGCAGGCAGGCTTGATTCATTTACTTCCATGGGCTTTTTTCAGGCTTTTTTTTCCCCCCTTGCTGAATCAAAAGCAACGTATGTGGCATTTTCAGTCCATAAATCCTGCTCGCCTGGGCCAAGCACTACTTGTGGCTTCTATTGGGAAGGAGTTAATGAGACCCACACGCACGTGGGGGTGAACTGGGGCCTGTGAAGCAACCTGGGCAAAGCCAGGGTGGATAAAGCCCTGGGCTGGCACTTGAGAGCTCAGATTTGACTTCAGCGCAGCTCTGTGAGATGACCTATGCGCCACTGGACGTGTCTACATGAGACGCTTGCTGCACATTAGCCTAATAACACCGTGCAGGAACATGGTGGTTAAATACTGTGCCAACAGCGTACGGCGCAGTGTTATTAGGCTAATGCGCAGTAAGCATCACAAAATAACCGTGCACTGGTGCTACTGCACAGTAGCTCTAGCTACTGCACATTTAGTTATTACTTCATTGAGCAAGAACTAAACTAAATGTGCAGTAACTAAGGTGCAGTAATGAACATATAGACACGCCCTGGGGGAAGTTGCTTCCATTCTCTGATCTCTACTGCCCTGTCATTGGTTTTAATAGTATAAAATAGCAAAAGGTTGGAGTACAGGAATAGAGAGTCTGCACCTTGATGTATCATTGCTTGTCTGGCTCGTCTAGTTAGACTGTAAGCTTCTGGGGGGCAGTTTTCTTCCTAGGTGTGCTATGTTCCTACAAATAAGGAAAAAATTATTAATATGTATTATGAACAACAGACCTACCTAGTGCGATATGATTGGTGGCTTGATGGCTCTGATCAAATAATTCTTATTGAAATTGAATAGGGAAATGCTGTTCTTTCCTCTTAATTTACCTAAAAATCGGTGATTATGATGACAGCACAGATTTAACTGCCTGCAAGTGCATATATCTAAGATATAACAGCTCTATGCAAAACACCCCTGCTATTCCAGGTCTATTTTCTACTTGAGTAGAGACTGGCAGAGTGTATGAATTATGAACCTGTTCATATTTCTCATAAATAAGACCCTGCAACTGGCTCTTATTACTACAGATTGTGCTTTCAGGGCAGCAGAGTGTCCTCTAGGGCAGTGGTCCTCAACCTTTTTTGTACCAGGACCCATTTGTAAGGATCGATGGCCAGTCCTGACCCACTGCCCCTGCCCCAGCCCCCAATGTGTGGGGCAGGGGGGTGCATGTGGGGTGGGGGAGGTCCCAAGCAGCCCCTTGCAACCTGAAACTCTGCCAGCCTGCAAGGAAAAAGCCACCATTTCTCACGCTTTTCTTCTTGAATGGAGAACCCATTTTTAAAATGCGTTGATCCATTTTTAAAGCTTGTTTGCGACCCTTTCATATATTCTTGTGACCCGCTTTCGGGTCCTGACCCATGGGTTGAGAAAAGCCACTCTAGGGCATTATTGCTGAACCTGAATTCAGGGGCTTAAAGCACCACAGGTGGGATTTTTCCAAAGCTCCTTTGAGGATCAGGGTTGGTCCAGTGCGGAGCACTTTGGAAAATCCCACCCTAAGCATTTGAACATGACTGCCAGATGAAGTGCTGGTGTTGTACGTGTTGCTGCGCACTTTGCTGCACCTCTGCCCTGACACTGAAAGGTTACAGGGTTCAAATGAATGGTGGTTGGATTTGTGCTCTGTTTAGTGGAGGGGGAAAGAAGCAGGGAGAAGGAGCTAATGAGCTAAAAAAGAGAACAGTGCAAATGGGGAGTGAAGGGGGGGATTATAAACACAGAAGGGAGATATGAAAGGAGCAGAGAAGGGAAAGAGGAAAATTCTGTTAAAGTAAATACACCCCCTGTCTGTATGTGTCCATTTCTACCTGGATGTGTAGGCACCTGCCCATAGCCTCCTTCACTCTTGAAAAGTTCCTTCACCCCCAGTGGATAAATGTCCGACCAAATCCAGCCCTGTTTTGTCCAAAAATGAGAGTCACGGCCCCGAGGAAGTGTTTAGTTCCATTCCTGTATCTTCTGGAGCAGTGGTTCCCAGTCTCATTAGACTCAAGGCACCCCTTGGCTCTCAGCTTTCATTCTCTCTCTGTTTTTCCATAGTCAAAAAACAATCGAGCAATTCTTCTGTTACAAAGGACTCGGCCCACAACTGCGCCGAACGCTCTGGATCCCTATTTGAAATCTCTGGGTTCATCTGGTGAATCACGCTGGCACATCCAACAATGCTAATGCTGCATACATACCATCCCACAGCTATACACAAGCACAGTTAGTAGTTTTTTAGACACACGAGTGAGTGAAGGAATCCCTTTCCTTCACCTTTGTCAAGATCAAAGCTTAAAAGACACCTGAGATAGCTGAACACAGTGGTCCCCAATCTGTGGTACACGTACCACCCGTGGTACACAGACAACCCGTCAGTGGTACCGTTGGTGATGCATAGGGGGTGCACGTGGGTGCACATGCAACCCCTGAGATCAGCCGTGCACGCCCCCGGAAGTGCCAGCTGCAAAACTGGAAGCGCCACTGGAAATGCACTTCCGGTTTCGCCGGTGGCTCTGCAATCAGCCGCTGGGGGAGCTCCCCCCCGTAATCCAGTGCCCCCTCCCCAGACTCCGGAGGTACCAGTCGCCCATGAGTGGTATGTGTTAACAGATTGATTATAATTACTTAATTTGACAAAAATTTGCCGGTGGTACCTAAGATTGTATCATTTTAAATTGGTGGTGCGCAATCTGTCAGTTTGGGAACCGATGGCTTAACACGCTAGAAGGACTCTGTCTGTGGACAGGCAGCCTTTGGATGAATAAATCACTCCCTACCACCAGTGACAACTCAAGGCTATTCTCATGGCACGCCGGTGGAGAATCGCTGTTCTACAGTGAGGGTGGCTGGAGCATCACTGAGGACTGGCTGAAAAACTCCAGTTCTTTAGTCCACACCAGGAGATTATCAACTGTGGTTATGATCCTTGCAGACAACCGAGGAGACTGCATGTAGCTAAGTGCCAGCTGTGAGGGCAGCTGTGGTGCTGAAACTTCATTTTTTTTCTGATGCCATAAGAGCCAAGGACCCCAAATCTCAGCTGCCCAGTGTGGACTGCGGAGGTTCAAATGCACAGAGCCCCTCGGTATCCCCAGAATATGGAGATGAGACAAGTGTCTGGTGCGCAGCGATGAATTGCCGCAACTTCTATTAATATTATTGGCATGCAAGTGGGTATATTCACATGGCTCCACTAAACACTTATCCCATGAGGTCAGTCCATAATTATAAGCCAAGAAGCAGTTTCATTTTTGTATTAGCAGAGTACCATGCAACTGCGGCCAGCGCTCTTTAAAAAGAGACGGAGCAAATTAAATGCTTCATAAATGAACAACAAGATTAGGTGTAGCCAGGAAATTTGGCGTTTAGCTCCACATGGCTGTGCCAGATATATCTTCATCTCCCATTCACTTGAATCGTGTCCCACAGAAAATCACTTTCCAGGCAAACTCCTTCTCCTCTGCCACCTCTCGGTTTGTTTGCCACATGACATTATGGGGCCATATGCTTATTGCTTAGCTGGTATAAATGGGCCAAGATCCACTGAAGTGAACGGAGGATCACCCATTGATACCAGCTCAGGATACAGCTGCTCCAAACACAGACTAGTTGAAACCCTTTCATGTATCAGGGTAATTTTATATATTAGTACTGTGAGGCAGGGCTCCCCTCCTCCCTGTCCTCATAAAAGTCTTTAAACCTGTTGCCTGTTATGCCCTTGGCCACCCATACATACCTCAGACACCCTAGAGTCCAACATTGTACAAGAAGAAACTTGCAATTGTTGAGCAAAAACTGCTGCTGTTGTTGAGGTGGGTCTGTCGGGCTTATGGGGTTATCCTAATAAAAGCCAGGAATGTTTAAGAGGCAGCCGTATTACAGACCACCAGCTACTTTGTTGTGTGAGCATACAAGGAAAGCTCTTGGTAAGTACTGTACCCAAGACTTTGCTTGGAGCTGTTTCCCTTAGCCCCATTGCTTGGTAAAATTAAAGATCTTGATTTTTTTTTAAAATCAGGGTGTTAATTTTCATTTAGGTCACATGGGTTGAGCAAGTAAGCATTTTAGCTTATTTCACAGGTCAGAAAATGAGCTCGTCTCTGAACTTTGTACCCAGAAACCTGCTGTCTCACATACAGTGTGAAAGGATAGCACCACCGAAGACCGTTACATGAACCTAGTTGGTTTGGTGCGCTAATAGTTGAGCTTCCTAGGTGCTTAAACACCCCACAGTCAAGGTTGTTCACATGCAACGTAAACCATTAAGGAATTGGTCTTTGAGACTGTTCAAGCATCTAGCCAGGGTCATCTGACCCCAGTACTCTTTCCTGCCCAGGCAGGGGGTCGGACTCGATGACCTGCTGAGGTCCCGTCTGACCCTAGCACCTATGACTATGGACACTCCTGTGAAGCAGTGCACAGCTCACCCCGTTTTTACAGATGAGGTCCTGAGGCACTAAGCCCCAGATTCTCCATGGTATTTAGGTTCCTAACTCTGATGAGAAGCACCTAAATACCTTGGGGGGCTGGGGGCTCTGTAGCTTGTTCTAGGTTTTATAGGAAGTCTGTAGGACCTGAACTCATAGCCCTTGAATGCCAGTGCAGCACCCTATGTGCAAGACTGCCACTGGATTTTCTTACGTGTCCTGCTGTGAAGTAGTAGATGCTATGGTTGGAGCAAAATAACTGAGTACGTCTCACAGTCAATAATGGTGACAAAGGTGGAGTGAGCAGGTCAGATGGTTTCAGCCTAGAAAAGGGTTTCTTGACACGGCAGTCTGTGTTAGCAAGGGGACTGAATTCAGTGACCCAGGTGGTTAATGCTCCTAGGTGGCTTTTAGCATTGCTTCCTTTGGATTAAACCAGCCAGGCTGAGAGGGTGACACTAGTGTGTGGGCAGCTCAGTGTCTTCATATACCAGGGATGGGCAATTATTTCGGGCAGAGGGCTACTTACTGAGTTTTGGCAAGCCATCGAGGGCCGCATGACAGGCAGCCGGGGCACATAAATATCAATTTTCTAAAATTTTAGGGGCCCCACGGGCCGGATAGAATGGCTTGGCAGGCCGCATCCGGCCTGCGGGCCACACTTTGCCCAGCACTGGCATATACACTGCCCGGGCGTTTGCCCCCTGGAGCACTCACTCCCTCTTTATTTTATCTTTCAAGCGAGGATTACAGTCAGCGAACCAATATATCACTCGGCGTAACTCTATTGTCTCGCAAGATAGATAGATGCCTACTACTATTATCAAGAGCTTCCTTCCACCAGTTGTGCCTTTTGCCATTCATTATAGCTTCCTTGGTGGCATCTCTGTTATGGAAAACTAGTTTTTGAGGAGTTGGAGGCTAAGCACAAATTTTCGGAAGCAAGGATGCACTCATATGAGCATTGCTGCTTGATTCTTAACCCAGGTGCTGCAGCAACCCAGGGTGCCTTGGGATGCTTTCAAGGGTGCCACAGGATGCCATGTGCCAGTAGCACTGTTAAGTGTGCAAACACAATTCCCAAGATGAACCCAGAGATTTCAAACAGGAATGCAGATGGTCAAAAACAGTCTGCCCTGCTGTGGTCTCTCTGAGTTTTTTGTAGCAGCAGAATTGCTCTAATATTTTTCTGTAGTCAAAAACGTAAATGCAAACTAAGTGCTGGCATTTTCCAAGGGAGGGGTGGGGCTCAAGTTTATCAAGGGATGCCTCGAGTCTTTCAAGGTTGAGAACCACTGTCCTAGAAAGCCCCATCTGACTGGCTGTTACAATAAAGGACTGGGTGTGGGATTCAGGAGGTCTGAGCCTAACCAGAAAAAACAGCTGCAACCTGACACTGGGTGCACAGGGCCAGGTTTCCAAGGCATCTTATAAATAAAGAATAGTCATTCAAAATGCATGGGCAATACCCTGCATCCCCACATGCAGCTGCCCCTCTCCTCTCCTCTCCCATGTGCACACAACCATGTGCTCCCTAGTCTGCGCATCTGTGCAGTAATTTGGCTTGCTCGTACCCACAGTAGCATTTGTATTTGTAATGCCTGCATACTACATGTGTGTCTGAAAATTGGTCCAAAAGGCCTGACTATGCAGTAACTTCCTAGTTATGAGAGAGAGAGAGAGAGAATTTGGCCCCTTTCTATTATAATTCAGCAGGGAAAAAGTCCAAGTAAAAGGTCTGAGATACATTTTGGTCTTAAAGTGGCTCCATTTTAAATTGAGCCACGATATTTGGCATGGGCTTAGTTCCCAAAATGTTCTCACTCCTTTCAGTATTTGATGGGGGGTGGCTGAGGTCTGGAGGTTTAAACCTCAGCTGTTGTGCTTAGTCAGGAGATTTGCAGCCCTGCCCACACACTTGTTCTCTTGCTTGCTCACATGCAGGATTTATTCATCCCGTACTGCCACTCGGCATCTGTTTTATATATTTGACAAGTCACTTTAGAAATATCCGAACTTGCGGCAAGCAGCAACAAGCGCACGGAAGGTGACAATTAAGCAAGGTGGGACAATGTGTTTACCAGACTAGGATAATGAGATGAGGGTAATCGCTGAAGGGGAGAGGGGGACATCTCTCTGACCTACCCGGGGCATAATGCCGGGAGGGATTCAGAGACATTACCTGGAAGGTTGAGCGGGTGTCAGAAATTCCTGCCTGCTAGGAGAAGACAAAGGCCTTCGATCTTATCAAGACATGTTGTTGGCTGGGCGGAGGAAGAGGAACTAGATAGTTCAGCTATGCAATCCCTCTTTCTTGAACTCAACTGTTGTGGACCACTAAGACCTACTCGTACAGAAACAACCAAGTATATATAATGGTTGGAAGCATCTACAGGGGCAGATGTGGTCTACATAGGGCTCACGTTCTCTTCGAGAACAACCCTCCCCAAGGGACCTCTGGCCCCTCTGTCTGCTCCTGAGATCTTAACCTTTTGTCCGAAGCGAACAGCCCGTGCCATCGCTGCTGGTAGGACGGGCAGCCCACAATTAGCAGCTGCGTTGCTGCGCTGCTACCCGCTACTGCATCTTTGCACTGACCTCCCTCGAATTTTGAGTTCCCGATCTCAAGAAACCAGCCCGCTCTGTTTGGGAGCCTCTGCTAACTTGAGGTTCAATTTATACTTTTAAAAAATGGTTTTCTCTTTCCATCGCAAGTTATCCAATTGGCAAGGCTGAAGATGTGAAACAGGAAAGCAGGCTGACCAGAAAACACCTAAAAGCAAAGTACTGCTGGCTTTCTTCGAATCCTTCTTACGCTCCCAAAGGAATGCATCCAAAAGGCCAAACTTCTCAGGAAGCAGCTGCCACACTAAATGCTTCTAGCTGGGAATCTGTCCCGCACTGGTGGGAAAGCTCGACCGGTTGGGAAAACATTAGTAAAATTGCTTTCAAAACCAGATTACCATAGGGCCGTCTCTCAGCTTGTGTTTCAGAGAGTCAAGGCTTAAAGGCGGTGAGAGAACACCCTCGCAATGCAAAAACGGAGAGCTTTTAGCACGTGATATGCCGAATCTTGTTTAGGTAAATAAGCAAATTTGCAGTGTTTCATTGCTCTGACTCGCAGGTTTTATGTTTTTCCTCCTGAAGACTGGCAGTCCATTTTATGCATTCAAATCCAGAGAACCATGTCTGAATGATATATTTGCAGCCACCTTCGAGCTGTGTTCAAGTCTGAAGGACTCCGGTAGAATTTCAGAAACGCCGGGTTCAGTCGCACGTGCACTGTACTTCCCAATGCTGAGTTTAGCTGGGAGTTAAGAAGCAAGGCTACCTCCAAAGTTGCTCCAACAAAATTTACGTCTATACCTACAGCACTGGCAAAGCAGCTTCTTGCCCTGGAAAAGTATCTCTATAGTGTCACTACCTTTTCCAGGTGCAGAAACAGAATTTTTTTTTTCCCATGAAGTGCAGACACTGGCCAGAAGAACCTTTGAAAGACAAAAATGTATCTTGTTCAAAATTAAGACACTTAAAGTGTGAATAACAACACAGCAGAATTGCTTCCTCTGACTGCAAGAAACTTGGGTAAAAGCTAGATGCTGCCTTGCTTTGCATTTCAGAGTGCAAAGTTGGAGAGTAAAATGTATCAAAGTTAAGGTCATTTGCTTGTGGCATTGTTCATGGTGAAAATTTTCTGCTTCTCTTGCACAGAAAAACTTTGAACACCCCCATGAGCTTCCCTGGAGGAAGGAGCCTAAGGGGGACTCAGTCCTTCAATTGGCACATCACTACAGCTTGCGGCTTCATGAAGTGGGGTGGGCAAGACTGACCTCTGCCGGACAAAAAGAAATAAGCCCATCTCAGGGAAATGGGAGGGATGGGAAAGGAAAACTGCAGTTTTCAGCAGCAGAGGATTCCTCATCTTGTGGAGGTGAATGACAGAAAGCTGACAGAAACTCTTCTCTAGAAGTTGAACTTCAGCTTCAAACTCTACGGAAGGGTTGTGGCTGAATGAACGTCTGAAATGACCCTGGTTGTAGCAAATTGAACCTCTCTAAAGAAGAGTCCATCTGGAGTTGGAATCGCAAGACAAGTTGCAAAGGTTCCCAAACATTAGTAATGATTGAACTTCTGGGTGAAAACTTTGCAATTTGATGCTTTGCCCCCCTCCCGCTCCCCCAGTCCAAACTCTGCTCTTTTGGATTCATGCAGGCCTGAAACCCACATCAAACCCCAGTAGAATAAGCCCCTTTTTAGCCCGTCAGGGACGAATCTACTGAATTTTCTCCACTGGGCAACAAGTTGATTCTTCGTAGCCTGGTGGTTTGTTTGTTTGTTAAAATACCGTAAGTTTGGTAACAACTGGCTCCAAAACTTGCTTGAGTTGCTTTAATTGATGACCTGTTTCCTTTCTCTCTAATTGCTTTGCCAGTCTAGGGAGAATTGTTTGTGCACAGCTCATGTGGTAGGGGCTTGGGGTCCCTAAGTGATGTGATTTAAGGTAGTAAATCTAAGAATACCCTCCCTCCACCCCACCCCCCAAAAAAACCCCAAAACAGAAACGGTACCACTTCAAGATCCCAGAAAGGCAGATGAAGCCTTTGAGCAAATCTCAAAACCTAATTTTAAGATTAATTTTTTCCAACACACAGTGGAGACAATGTGTGGAGAGGGGGACTAAGAACCAGAAGTTTGCCGCTATGTCAAGCAGCAGACTGTAGAAGCAGGTATTGGACTTTTGAGAGCAAGTTCAAGTTACTAAATACAAAGTCAATCTGCAGGTTCTGATGAAATATCGGCTATCCCTCGATACAAGGATGATGTGCACAGGGGGTATTACTGGAGAGTTTTAAAGTGGCTGAGGAATCCAATCCATGCTCTGCAAGAAGATATGACAAGCCCTCGGGGGGCCACAACTGTTGGCCAGGATGTTGTGCACTTTCCTTCCTCCTCTGCTGCTTCCCAGCTTCCTGAGCAAGACAGTCCTCTTCCGAGTGGGCTGTAGCTTGAGGTATGGTGCAACGCCAATGAGACCTGTTACCAGCCAGCACTTTCCAGCTTGTAAGGTTGATGCCACCCTTCTTAAGATGTGCTTTCATGGTGTCCTTGTAGTGCTTCCTCCATCCTCTGGTGGGTCCTCTTACTATGGCTAAGTTGAGAGAAGAGGACTTGCTCCGGGAGATGAGTGTCAGCCCTCCTCACACAGCAGCGAGCCCAGTGGAGTTGATGTTTCATGATCTTTGCCTCCGTGCTGGTTATGTTAGCTGCAGAGAGGATGCTAGCATTGGTGTGGTGGTCTTCCCATCTAATCCCATCTAAAGGATCTTCCTGAGGCAACACTGATGGAACCATCCCAGGCATTTAAGATGGCTTTGATACGTCACCCACATGTCTCTCTCTGGCAAAATACAGTAGTCACAAAAAGCCAGGGGTGAAAATGGAGCAGCCTAAGAACGGGGTAAACTCTCCATCACTTGGACTCTTTGAATCAAGAATCTAAAAGACGTGAGAAAATCTTTTCAAAAACACACAAGTGATGTCAGAGCACATCCCACTGACTTTTGGAGATTTAAGCTCCTCAGAGAGCGTAGCTAGCCATATTAGTCTGATATCCATCAGAAGGCAGGGTAGATGCGCACCTTACAGATTAACTAAATACGATGTGTATATATAGAGAGAGAGCACAAGCTTTCGTGAACTGGAGTTCACTTCAGCTTCTCAAGTTCAGGTGAACCATAGACTTGTGTCTGGATTCAGGAACTGCAGAGTGAAACGGCCTGGCCTCTGTTTTGCAGCCATTTGGGCTAGATGATCATAGTGCTTCCTTCTAGCCTGAAAGCTCAACAACTGTTTTCTGTGTTGAAAAGTCAACTGCTACAACCCTGCACGTTTTTGCAATCCCTGAACTTTGGAGAAACAGTTTCTGAGCGCTGGAAGGTTCAAGTTATTCCTCAATTGGGGATTTGTTCTGTTTGCAGTTGTTTCTTTCTGGCGTTCGGGAAGGCAACCGACTTTGTTCTAGTAGCCTATTAATTTTCAGTTTCACTCCCACTAATTGGTTTTCCAGGACCACAGCTGACAACCAAGACCTTTTGACTCTGGTTTGGCGGTGGTGGTTCTGTAGCAGTTTTGAAGAGATCCAGCACCTGTGCCTTCAATGAATACAGAGATTCTGGGCCCCTGGTACAACTATTAAATATTATGCCTATTGCAGTGCCACCCAGGAGCCTGAATCAGGGACTAGCACCTCATTGCACTGGTCGCAGCACAAACACAAGGCAAGGAGACAGCCTCTGCCCTGAAAAGCTGATGATCTCTTTGTGGCTTCCAGTCAGTTGCCTTCTGTCCCCTAACCACACAAATGGCTGTGGGCACGTAGCTGCGGATAAAGAGAAAGAGTTTCTGTTTAGTCAAGATGCAGTTTTACTCCATGAAGAGGAAATGAGCTCAATAGACAATTTCTGTGTCCTTATGCCAGCATAACTGCATTGCCTTTAGTGGGAATGTTTTTGGATTTTTTGCTGAGAGATGATTTAGACTTGCAGTGTTGTCCTTGGATGCACCAGACATTGATGTTTGGTGAGAGGAGGTGGGGGGCAATCACTTGGCAAGCATCTAATCCAGGCATTGCAAACGAAAGACATTTACCCCACTGCAATACCTAAGCTGTGTCACTGTAGTCCTTAATCTCCCTAACTAAAGGCCTAATGAGGGCCTGTGATTCTCTCTTAACAGCTGCTTTGGAGACTTTGGGAGGAAACAGCCATCCGCAAACTGAAGCAGATTAGCTGCGGCAGGATGCGTCCCACTGCAGCTAATCTGCTTTATTAGGCGAAACGCCTAATCGGGATATTGGGTGATATGTTCTCTTTGCACGGGGATTCCCTGCATCCCTCGCTGCCCCATGCCTCCTTGCCAGGACCTGTGCCAACCTATGCCTCACATGGGGGCCTGGGCCAGTACAGAATAGGACAGTGCAGAAGCCAGGCAATCATTGGTGCCCCGTGCCTCCAGGTTTGGACCTGCGCTGACCCATGCCTCCATGTGAAGCACGGGTTGGCTGTTTCCCCACTTGCCCATGCAGATCCACAGAGATCCCAGGAACACACCTGGGGAAGCGGGGAGCCTCAACTTTCCCTGCTTAGCCGGACACTTTCCCCAAGATCCCTGGGGCAGGTCTCAGTAAGTGGGGGAAGCCAGGCAGGGGCATGAGGGGCCCAATTCTGTCCAGGGTGCACAAGATCAGGCCCCTCAAGAAAGGCAGGGACGTCTTTTTGCCTTCGCTTTGTAAAAAAAAAATGTTATGGCAACCAACGGTGATGCCTGTTTGTGCCCTTGTGCAGCAGGAATGCACTGGAGTTGATTACAAAACTCTGAGACTCTGGGTTCAGAGGTGATACCTTTTATTAAATCAACCAGAAAATAGAATAAAAATGATCTTTCTTTGCAACCTTTTGGGCACACGCCCTTCTTCAGGCTGAGGGGAAATCAAAGATGGCAAAAGTCCCCTTAGGTAGAAAATTAACTTCATTTTGCACAGAGGAAGCTGAAGGTGGACATCTGTTCCTCTGGGTCCATGAGAGTCCCTTTGGGTGAGTTGCTCTTTGATGTGCAGGTAAGGCCAGATTTCTTCCCTGGCGGTGTCAGATGGCAGAGAGGCAGGGAGGAGCAGAAATCTTTCTTTCTTGTTTAGCAATGAAGTTTGTATTTCCAAAAACGGCTAAAAGATGACGACAAACTTCTAAAACTCTGGGTTCAGAGGTGATACCTTTTATTAGACCAACTTCCTCTGTGCCAGATGAAGTTTATTTTCTACCTAAGCGGACTTTTACCACCTTTAATTTCCCCTCAGCCTGAAGAAGGACGCGTGTGCCCAAAAGCTTGCAAAGAAAGACACTTGTTTTGCTATTTTCTAGTTGGTCTAATAAAAGGTATCACCTCTGAACCCAGAGGTTTAGAGGTTTTTTCCTCTTTGTCTCAGACCAACACAGCTATAAAACACACAGATCCCTGGAATTGATTAAGTACTATTTTCTTCCCAGGTTTTGTACTGAAGCGAATGATTTGAAGCAGGATGTATTCATGTAGCACCACATGCATCCTGAGCCTCCTGCCACCTCTGTCCCACACCTGCTTCCATGATGCTTTCCTTGGGAGCTGTACATGCCGGGTAGAGTACGTCGCATGTCCCTCTCCATGCCCCGTCCACAGCATGGTGCAGCCATGGTGCCAGTAGCCCTCAGCTCAGTCATTTGGCTTCCTAGCTCATCCCTTAAACTTTGGACATCTCTAGTTCACTGCCTGGTGCGTTGACTAAGGCAGTGGGCTTCTGATGTGCACCGGCTCATTTCTGGAGACTGGAACTGGATGAATAGTTTAAGAACCAGAATCTCAAAGTCCTCTGCATTGAGAAATACTGGTAGCTTCTTCCAATGAAGAGCTTGCTTTCCACCCCAACCCCCATGAGAAAACACACAAATCAGGGAGGAGTCAAGATCAGAGCTGATAGAAAAATGAAATTTCTTCCCACAGGGAAATTCAATATTTTGTTTGTGTTCTTGAAAGGAAAGGGATGAAGTACCTCCTGCTAGCTGACAGCAACCCAGACATAGTGGGGCTCACTGAGTGGGGCTCACTGAAATGTGGTGGGAGCCAACGCACGACTGGGCAGTGAATATCAAGGGCCATAGGCTGTACAGGAGGGACAGGACAGGGAGGAAAGGCAGGGGGTGGCGCTCTATGTCAAGGAGCACAGAGTCAGAGGAGGGGCACACGGAAGTGCTCTGGGTTAGAATACAAGGCAGTCGAGGGGAAAGAGACTTACCGGTGGGGTCTACTACAGACCTCCCAACCATGGGGAAGAGCTAGACCAGGAATTCTTAAGTCAGCTCATGGAGGTAGTTAGGTCAAAGGACGCAGTCATCATGGGGGACCTGAACTTTCCAGACATCTGCTGGAAGAGCAGTCAGCCGGGTCTGACGCTCACGTAAGTTCCTAGCCCAAATGCAGGACCTCCATCTAACTGAGGAGGTGCACAGCCCCACCAGGGGAGATGCCTTGTTGGATCCAGTGCTGGCCACCGGTGACTACCTGGTGCAGGGGCTGCGCGTGCTCAACCACCTGAGCGACAGTGATCATTGCCTGCTGGGATTCACCATTCAGCGCAAGGTGGC
>NW_017729025.1:9351983-9361493 GCF_001723915.1 Gavialis gangeticus | reverse complement strand
GCAGCTGGAGTCCTGTGTCCAGGTCTGGGCACCGCACTTCAAGAGGGACGTGGACAGCATGGAGAGGGTCCAGAAGAGGCCACTCGCATGGTCAGGGGGCAGCAGGGTAGGTCCTACGAGGAGAGGCTACGGGACCTGAACCTGTTCAGCCTCCACAAGAGAAGGCTGAGGGGGGATCTGGTGGCCATTTACAAACTAGTCAGAGGGGACCAGCAGGCATTGGGGGAGTCCCTGTTCCCCCGAGCACAGCCAGGAGTGACCAGGAATAACGGTCACAAGCTGGCAGAGGGTAGATTCAGGCTAGATATCAGGAGGCGCCACTTCACGGTCAGGGCGGCTAGGATCTGGACCCAACTTCCAAGAGAAGTGGTGCTGGCTCCTACCCTGGGGGTCTTTAAGGGGAGGCTAGACAATCAGGTTGCTGGGGTCATTTGACCCCAGTACTCTTTCCTGCCATGGCAGGGGGTTGGACTTGATGATCTGCTCAGGTCCCTTCCGACCCGACCAACTATGAAATTATGAAGATGCAAAGCTGAATTAGCAAAATTGTGAAGATCATCAAGTTCTGATAGAAAGTGATTTGGTAACTAAAGTGAATGTGGACCAATTTCCAGTCAAGTCAGCCTTAATCTACATCTGCTTGAGCCCCGGTGGTGTCTTGACAGTGTTTCAGGGTGTCTGGGTCTCTCCAAGTTGAGCTGTTGCATGTCATTGGTGTCCAACTTGACCGCCCAGCCCATATGGAAACTAGAGTAGTGGTGTAGGGGGTAGGCAAGCAGGGTGCCAGCCCCAGGCGCTGACTTAGATGGGTATAAAAATAGCAGCTACTGCTGTCACTGCCATGTGTGCTGCCAGAGAGGGCACAAAACTGCCCCGGCACATCTTTGGATTCGAGACTTGAGGTGCCCAAGCTAAGGCTCCCATTGTGGTGGCTCAGCTCCACTGCAGAAGTTCATGTTCCTCCAAAACAAAGCATCTTAAATTCCCTAATGGAAATTTTTTAAAAAAAGAAAAGAAAATCTTCTTCAACACCAGTCATGGGAATGCTGATCGCGAGGAAACCATGTTTCTCATTTCAACAGGAAATTTCTGACCAGCTCCAGTGAAATCGCTAGCCGCTTTATGAAGTAACACCTCAGGGTGTCTCGGTATTTCCTGCACCTGTTAATGTGCTTTCTCACCATGGCTTGGCAGTGACTACCTAGCAGATACTGACTATTTTGTGGTGACATGAACTTCCAGCACTACAGCTGTGATGCCGGCAGAATGAGCTCTTGTTCGCCAGGTCCTCCAGTGGATTAGGCTCAGCATGCTTTCCATCACTATCAGGTACAAGCATCTTTTTCCCCGTTCCTGCCAGGGAGGAGGTGAGTGTGGGAGAACCTGAACCATATCTTTTGCAAGTCAACCCCTGACAGCCGGCACTAGTGTCTGCATTCCCATATGATTTCCTTATAATACACAAGGATCTTATAGAGCAGAGGATCTTGTTTCACACACACATCTGTCTTTGGGACCCCCATCACCTCGGCAGCAAACACTTGGTTTTAGTGACCTTCTGCACCAATACTTCTGTCTCTTTGGGGAGGGATAGGGATTTTCTCCATATTGGCAGGTGAGCATCCACATTCCAGCACTCAAGAGCCAAGGATCTTGGAGCAGGGCCTATGAAGGCTGCAGGGTCTGGCCTAGCTTTTTCTCCATGTCATTATACCTAGTGCTTTTCTGCAGCACTGTAACACTCATTGGGTTAGAAGAGGGAGCTAAAATGACTCCAACCTAGACCTCAGCTCTAGTTTGGCTCTACTGAATACAAAGGCAATGGCTTCAACAGGAGAGATGAAAGAACTAGCCTAGAATATCCCATCACTCAGTATTTAGTGAGAAACCCAATTTCAGAGCCCCATGCCAAAGTGGGCAGAGAATAGATTTGAACTGGCGTTCTAGCCAGTAGGGTATTGGGTGCAAAAGGTATATGGCCGTCATCACTGCCTCTGCTGCCTCCTCAGTGGTTTGCACAAGGTGTGATCCTCTACAGGCAAGGGAGCTGGGACAACATCTTGTTTGTGGATCCTGCCAGGAGCTGGGTGCTGTGCTGCTCAGCGTTGTCAGGACTTGGGTGGTTGTAGGCAGGTTCAGTGTAAGATAAATGGGCACCTAGGAAAATTTGCCGGTGGAAACCTTAAGCATCATCTGAGCAAGGGTCTTAAAGGTCTATTTTTGAACCTAGACACCTTAGTCATCTAGATCAGGCAATCTATGACCCACAAGTCAGATCTGGCCCACAGAAAGATCGGACCTGGCCTTGGGTGCCATGGGGAATTGGTGGTAAAGCTTGCCCTGGCTCATTCCCCTTCTGCTCCCAGTGCCAAGCTGCTAATCCCTTCCATAATGACCCCTATGGCAGCTGGCATTCACCCTTGCCCCTCCCCAGTGCCAATCTATATATACTGGGGATCAGTGGCCTGTGGTGGTGGCTAGGTTACAAAAGCTGGCCTGCCACTCATAGAAGGCTGCCAACGATTGCTGTAGATGTAGCCTTAAGTGACTTGGCTAAGATTGCACAGACCATCTGTGGTTGAGCAAGGTGCTCGAACCAGGTCTTTCACATCTGAAGCTAGTACCTCAATCATACTGCCTTTCTGGGGATAGATTTTTGCAGGCTGCCACATGGGGCTGGGAGGGCTGGGTCAATGGTCTTGCTGGGGCTTGAGCCATAGCCTTCCTACCAGCAGCCTTGCCCCTCCACTCAGGGTCAGACCGACACCATGTTTGGGGTCGGGAAGGAATTTCACCCCAGGGTTAGATGGGTATGGACTGGGGAGGTTTTGTCTTCCACTGTAGCAGGAGCTGTGGCAGCTCCTGGGGATCTCTCAAGTATTTTTTAACAACCTTTGCCGCAGCAAGACATTAAGTGCTGCAGTCCCCCTGCTTCGCCTGTGGCAGGTTCGGGGGTTGTGTCTGGGTTGACTCTGTAGTTTTGCTAGGAGGTTAAACAATGGATTTGTCTAGGGTGGGTTGGATAGGGATGATCCTATCTCAGGCAGGGGGTTGGACTAGATGACCTGCAGAAGTCCCTTCTAGTCCTACTTCTGTATGATTGCATGAGAAAGAATAATAACACAACTAGAAAGCAAATGAAGGGGCAAGGGAAAAAGGATAGTTTTCCTTTTAAAGAAGCAGGGAATAAATAGGGCAGGGAATATGAGGAAGTACTTCCAGAATCTAGAAAGTCAAAGAGGCTGTGGAGATCTAAGCTGTGAGAAGAAGCCATGGCTGAATGAGCAAAGAGAGTGAGAAGGACAGTGAAGAAATGTATGGATCTGCAGAGGTTTAAACCCCCCGGGCGATTTCCTGCTGCTCCATTTTGCACCTCTGACTTGTGCAAAGAAATGAGGAGCAGAACCAGACAGGTAAGAGTTCTGGCTGAAAGGATCCTTGGTACGCATTTGAAAGGTAAACGGTTTCTCTGTTCCAGCTGGGTCCCTAATCAAAATCCAGAAGTCACATTGCCTCCCAGCAGCCTTTGTCATAAGGTCTGCATGTCCAGTGGGAACCGCAGCTGGACGGAGGGATAAGAAACAGGTTTCTTAGTTTGGTCCTTGTGCTCACGTGTATTCGGCTTCTCTGTTACTTGGTGAGAAAATCTGCATTGAGACAAGTAGGAGCTGGGTGCCAACTCTCCAAGTGGGGAAGGACAAACTTGGTGAAGTTCACAGAACTTCAAATAGATGCTCCCGTTTTGGAGGATTGGGAAAGGAGTGGTTTGTTTATCTGTACAAGCTTTGTTTGGGTTGTAATTTAAAACTCGTCTTCCTTCCCCTACCACCTAACGAGATTACATTTCAAAAACAAACACATTTTCTAGGGAGTCAGCAGTACAATCTAGGTATTAACGAACTCCATGAAAGCAAGGCCCTCTCAAGTCAGCATCCGTGGCAAGGATTTTGCACGTGTACACACAAACACACACACACATTCTTTCCTAATGTCCTCTCTGCTTTTTTGCAACCCGTTTCCTTCTTTCTCTGCTCCGTTCATCACTTTTTCACCCCTGATAATTACTGTTTCTTTTTTCTATGCCTGCTATGTAACGCGGATCCAACAAGTGTCTGAATTTAATATTTAAGCTTAGTGCATGTGACTGGTATGTGGGCAATTTACCTTTCTTAGTGTCAAGATAAAGCCAGGTGACAGGATAATTGTTAAAGATGCTAAAAGTCAGATGCTGCAGAATTTCCCATTTTGTACATTTAAAATCAAGTCTAAAGTTTCTGTCCTCCATGTACAGCTGTGTGTCCTTGTGTATTACATTAATAGACATATTTATAGTGATACAGGAGGCCACATTTTAAGGCATGAGCACAGAGGAAAACAATTAAATTTGAGCTTTCAACCTTAACTCTACATTTTCCAACTTGTTTATTTGATTTCTTGACCTTTTGCCATCTCCCAACACTAGGGCTTTGTGCATGTGTTTTTCTTTTCTGGAATGATTGTTTTTTCGGGGGTTTTTTAAAGCAAATATTGTGAACAGATTCTGGCTGCAATGTTTTAAACAGCAGAGATGTTTAAGATTTCCCTTGCTGTCCTGAAGCGTGGATAGTTTTGAATTCTGCAGGGTTGTTTTTCATTTTTTTTCAACTACTCAATATTATTGTGTTATGGACACTTGTACAGAATCGGTTTACGGTCTACTCTTTATATTTAGTTATACGTAATTAAGAATGAAGGAGGGCAATTTTGAATGCTAGTTGAATGAACTTGACCCATCACTGCCTGAAGTCTATGTATGTGTTTCCATTTTCTTCACTGAAAGTTGGTGTGGCTTGTGGATCTGATTCAAAGCTTACAGAAATCAGCTTGAGATTTTCCCTTTTGACGCAGCAGTCTTTGGATCAGGTTCAGTGAATGGGGAGCCAATTGACTCGTATTTCTGACCCCGACTTATTTGTATTTACTATGAGTAGACACCAGCTGTTTCTTTATTGTCTAAAATATACTGTCTGCCCTTGAACTTTCGACATTTTCCTTCCAAGAGGAAGATTTAGTCTCCATTGACTGTTTGCCGAACCAGCAGGCTGCACGGTATTTCTGACTTCCTATTGACCAGTCGCAAGTGGCCAATGCCCCCACCTATTTCCGTGCAAATGCAAGGGGGGGGAATGAAGGACAGTTGTGTATTTGTGTAACACAGAACTATTGATTGACAGGGCCCTTGTCTCTTTGATCATCTTTTGTTGATACGTTCAACGAAGTCTTGTCCGGGAGAACCTGGTTTCTGAGTCTCAACCTTATTTCCCTGAAGTTGCTAGTCCTCGGCATCCAACAGTGGGATAAACCAGATTCATTCACTTTGTTTGTCTTGGCCTACCGTGTCTCTTTATGAGGAAAATGGTCAAAATAAAGTGCTTCCTCTGTGTATTTTGACAGGAAACAGTCCTAATATGCTTTCCTTTTGTTGTGTGCCTTGCTCTTTTCTCCCGGTGTTGTTTAAACATTTTCAGTCCAATGACATATTTATTAACCCACCACCCTCCACATGGGGGAAGACTTTGATTGGCCCATCTGTAACGACTCTCCGTTAAGGTGGTTTTTCCAGCGAGAGTTCATAATATTACTACTATTCGCGTAAAACCCTGAGACAATCTCTTTAAAAATGAGCAGGTTTATCTAAAACAGCTGGTTGGGAGAGCACGAGGGCCCAGCTAGAGTCGGCGGGGTTGGAGGTCAGGGTTAACACCAATCTCTGTGGAACTTTGAAGCTGACATTTTACAGATTATATGTGTCTCCGCGCACAGTGGGCATGGCATATAAATTGGTCTTAGAGGCCCCTATTTGTTCTCTGCATTTTTATGAGCCCACAGAGTTCTTCTTTGAAGCTGCACACACCGAAAATAAAAACTCATTTTAATGTTGTGGAACTATTTGCCATAAATCACGTTAACATCCCGGCTTGCCTTCGTTGTACAAGGGTTGCTGCAATGTGTGCGTCTTGTAGTTTCTCCCATTCAGTTGTTGCATCAAATGAATCCACCACCAAACTTCTTCTGTCTTGTCCTTGACAATCAAGCTGCAGATTGGGCTAATGCTCAGCTGGGAAAGACACCTTCTTCCAGCCCCACGTGGTGACTTTGCTGTGGTGATCTGCCTACTCCATCAAAAACCCCTTGGCACTATAAACTTCTTGCTATTGCATGGCGTCTCATTTCAAAGGGACCGAGCTCCATTCTGGAACTAATTATATCATTTACTTTATGGAACCTTTTTTTATTTTTAATTGCGAGGTGTTTTAACTGGAGACTGCTGAATGCTGGGGAGCCACAAGAAACAGGCCCTGTTAACAGAACCTGCTAGAGGCACTTTAGCCACCTAATTACTTTTCAATAAATGCTTCCAATAGGCCATTTGCTTCTGGCCAAATGTAAATCAGCCAGAGACAAATAGGGTTAAAATTGGAAATGTGTGATGGGGGGCAATGTTTATGGACAAAATAACCTGGCGCTCCTAGAAATAACTTGTTGACAGTAATAGAAAATTGGACCACACAGATGTTAATGAAAATTGAATACTGCATCGCTCTTGCGCACACATGCGCCTGGTAGAGCTCTTCCCACTTGCCACCCATAGGCTGTTTTGTTCAGGTCTCACCACGTTGGGCCCCTGTGCCCTTAAACTGCTCTTGATCTGGATAGGTTGCAGCACTGGTGTTTCCTTTGGTGTCTGGCATACTCTGTGGGACACACTTTGCCTCTTACTGCGTCATAGAAATGGGACCTCTAGACCCAGCTGCCTTCAGGCTCCCTTCCCCTGACCACTGCTCACCTCCTGTTGACATGCCAGTAGGTTAAGCCTACCCATGTCAGACCTCCACCCAGGGGGTTACTTTGGCTTTAGAGTACATCTCCTCAAGGGCATGAAATAGTCAAAGCATTTTCACAAACAAGCAGGATTTGGTAAGGTTCCAAAAAATCCAATCACTGTTCACTTTAACTAGGGTAAGACATTAAGACACACACACAAACACACACACACACACACACAAAATGATATACAGATCTAGATATAGATATATATGATATATCTATATATCAACACTTCATGAGGCATATCAAAGTATGGACATATTTTAGAGTCCCTCCCTATTTATTGTCAAAAGCTTTTGTTCAGTCCAGCATGACAAACAGGCTACATTTTTACTGTGAATGCTTTTCCTGAGGCTGGCAGGCTGCAAAGGTCATACCTGTAACTCCACATCTAGACCTAAGTCCCACTGAGACTCACGGAAAGAGGGCTTCCACAAGGTGACTGCTAAAATCCATTGCAAAGATTTTCCAGGCAACAGAGAGCACAGCAACATCACAGTTTGCTTTGGTACCCTTTACATTTGGAGAGGTAAACAGTATTGGCAGACTTGAAATCTTGTGGCATTGACTTCTGAGCTCAGATAATGCAGAGTGTTATATGGGCCTCACAGCACGGGAGCTTCAGTGCAATGTGGGAGCCACCCTTCTTAAAAGATCTCAGCTGGAACATCAGCCTGTCCACATGCTTTCTCTTGTGGTACTTTCCCTGATCATTTCTGATTGATTGTAATAATGGCCTTTATAGGTGGGAGACATACCAGGCTCTTTTAATAGGTGTTGAGGAAGAGTATTAATTGCTTCTTCAGAGCTGCTGCTAGTGCAGGGGTTGGCAAAATGCGACCCGTGGGCCAGATGTGGCCTGCCAGGCCATTCTATCCTGCCCACAGCTCCCCTAAAAAATTTAGAAAATTAATATCTATCTGCCCCTGGCTGCCTGTCATGTGGCCCTTGATGGCTTGCCAAACCTCAGTAAGCAGCTCTCCGCCCAAAATAATTGCTCACCCCGTGCTAGGGCAATTGAAAACGAAACTGCAATATTCTGATCCTCTTTCAAGGACTTCCTTTCTGTTGGGGTGAGGAAGCTGAGTCTGGAAATGGGAGTGGGGATTTGTTTTGACAAGACCCGTATATGTATATGTATATGTATATGTATATGGTCTTGCTGCCACTGGGAGCCCTGCGCTGCCCTGGCAAGGTGCCTCCTGCCTGCCAGCAGCAGTGAGGGGCATAACCCCATGCTGCCACCACTGCTGCTGCCGGGCAGGCAACAGGGGCTTCACCAGGGTGATGCAGAGCTTGCAGCAGTGGCAACAAGGTTCCCCACCTGGCTGTGCTGTGCCCTGCTGGGTCCTGCCCACTGGGCTGCAGAAGCCCCGGGAAGGGTAGCAGGGGGGAGCCCCAGCGTGCAGCAGCCAGCCTGCCCTGTGCACAAAGCTGGGGGGCATGTGACCCCCTGCCCTCCCCCAGAAGTGCACGCAGGGGGCCTCAATCCCCCACTCCCCGCCCCACCAGTCTTACCTGCAGGAGCTGCTCTCCAGGCTGCCTGGCCTCACGAATATACATCAGGGGCAAAAAATTATTTTGGCTGGAGGCCACTTAATGAGTTTTGGTGAACTGTAAGGGCCACATGGTAGCCCCAACCCTTGGCAATTGCCCTGCTCCCTGGTTGCCATATTGGGACTGAATGTCCCACCCCCTTACCCCTGACCTTTACAACCAGAAGTCCCTCCCCTTGCCCCCCCAAAATACTCCTTTTGGGAGTGAGGGTGGGAGTGAGGCACCCACACATACACACACCCCCAAACATACCCTATTGCACCTTGCTCCCACCCTCTTGGGCAGAAGGGCCCAGCCCCACCAACAGCAGCTTCCATGTGGGGCTCCTGCTGCAGCCATCCCATGGGAACCTGCTTGTCTTCCCTGCCATCCAGCTCACACCAGGGAGCAATAGGGAAGTGGTGGGGTGGGGGGGAGGTGGAGTTGCAGCTGGGCAGAAGCACAGAGAGCAGCACAGATCCCACATCCAGGGGGCAGTGGGAGCACAGAGCTCGGTTGGGTGGGGCATGGGTATGAGGGAGGGTGGGGGGTATGGGGACCCCCCTGCCCACTCCCCCACATGGCGTGCAGTCCCTACTGCCCACAGCAGCAGCAGGCAGAGGTACTCAGGGCGCTCATGCCTGGTACAGGCAGTGGCACCTGGCATGGCGCAGCTCCAGCCAGCACTGTGCATGGGGCTCAAAGAGTGCAGCCTGCCCAGCCACCTCGATTGCAGGGATGGCATGCCTGCAGCTCCAGCACTGGCTCCAAGGGAAGCCCTGCACTGGAGCTGGCTGCTTTCTCTACCCCTGCTGCGCAGGTCTGGGGACTCCACCGGGAGTGGAGGGAGCCCTGCCCCCTGCTTCCTTGCAGAGTCCAGCACAGGGCTTCCCCAGGCCAAGTGTGGGAGCTGCAGGCATGCAGCACGGAGCCCCCAGGATAGAGGTGGCCAGGCAAGCTGCGCTCCTCACCCCCCACCTCCTTGTGCAATGCTGGCCAGAGCTGCTCCCCATCAGGCACCAGTGCCTGCGCCAGGGCAAGAGGTCAATGAGCTCCCCCGCCTGCGGCTGCTGCTGGCAACAGGGGCTGCATCCCCACACCACCACC
>NW_017729025.1:9342792-9346983 GCF_001723915.1 Gavialis gangeticus | reverse complement strand
CTGCGGCTGCTGCTGGCAACAGGGGCTGCATCCCCACACCACCACCCTCCCTCACACCCCACAAACCTCACACACCCACACCTTGTCCCCACAACCCCACTAACATATATGCACACCCCAACATACCCTATGCCCCCCCCACACAGGCCCCCATCATACACATACACACACACCCCACCATACATGCCCTACACCCACACCCCACCACTCCCAGATATAGGGTTGCCATTTATCCAGTTTTATAAAGGACAGTTCAGTTTTCTGGTCTTCTGTCCCCTACTGATATGAAACTGGATGTCTATATGTCCTCTATTTTTCACCACTTGGCAACCCCCCACCGCCAACATCGCCGTGGCTGCCTGCAGGAGCTTCCCGCTTGCTGCCACCATGCCCCCACCACCGACACTGCTACTTCTACCTGAGGGAGCTCACTGTGCTCGCCCAGCCTCAGGAGACACGCAACGTTCATGGTGGTCGGGAGAGTTGCACTCTATTCTTGAGGTACTTCAATGGCAACTGTACCCAGACATAACACGTGAGTAAGACTTTATTTGGGGGTTATTATACAGTCTCTTCTATAGACAAATCATGACAAATATTTTTGTAATAAAATTAAAACACGTTATAGTAGGTGTCTGACTTCTAGTGTATGATTTGTTTTTTTTCTGGTTCTAAGATGGCAACCCCCCCCTCCCAAAAGAAGTATTTCTGGGGGGCAAAGGGAGGGACTTCTGGTGGCAAAGGTCAGGAGTTAAGTGGTGGGACTTCTGGTCCCAATGTGGTGAGGGGGGGGCAACTGTCAAGGGGCAGGGCATCCATTCAGCCTGTGACTGTTCACCAAAACTTGTTAAGTGGCCCTCCAGCTGAAATAATTGTCCACCCCTGTTTTAAATAGATGGATTCCTAGAATCATTATATGGAGGCTGTCTAAAGGAGGAAAGAAATAGCTGGAAAAGTTTTTGTGGCTAGAGGCCCAGATGCCCATCTGATAGAAATTGGCACTGCCCTGCTGAAGGCAGTCAAGCCAAGTTCACCAGCTGCGGATCTGGCCCATAAGGTTATCTTTTTAATTTTACTATTTAATTAGCTTTAGCTTCCAAACAGTCACTCAGAAAAAACAGTCCTGTTGACATTAGTGGAACTAGCCCTATGCACACGGGTTAGTGGGAGAAGGACTGGAAATGCAGAGAAAAACGACCTGAAACCAGAGAATCACTTGACTATGAGGTATCTTGAGGCTGCTCAAAACCAAACCCCAAACAAACCCATAACTGAAGCCCACCACAGTTATTGTGATGAGTTGCATGTGGTTAGTGATAAAGCAGGAGATCTGGGTTCCTATTGTCATGTGAACTTGTACAAATCTGAACTTTTGGGCCTTGTCTGTCAACTAGGGATGAAGAAAACCTGCTCTCCTGAGGAGTTGAGATTATGGAGCTGTGTTCATTAGTGTCTGCAGGGACCAAGATGGGAGGCTAACTATAAATGCTAGCTGCATACATGTTTGCTGTACTTAGAGGCCTAGTGACAACTAGGGATGGGTAAACTTCAATCGCAGTTTGGATAAGCACCTAATTACCTACCTGAGCCTTCAACCTTTGCTTACTGAGGTCAATGGATGTTTTGTTATAAACTTTAACAGGAGCAGAATAGACCCTCTGCGTTCTCTGAGAAATCGGGATAGGATTGCAAGGTTTTTCTAGCTGTGCCTTCAGCTGGAACTGCAGAAGCAAGTGGGGAAAAAAAGATATATCTTTTTTTAAGTTGACTGAGTTCTTTTTTTAATCTCAAGAAAAGTTGACTGAATTCTTCTTCTTCTCCTCTCCAGAAAAGCTTGGTTGAACTTCATACACTGATGTGTTTTAATGTGTTTCTAGCCAAACATCTTGAGCTAGTCCCAATGATACTCTACTCTCGCTTTTCAGTTAGGATTGAGCATGTGAACGGAGTGAATTTACAAAGTACAGCTTCAGTGCAAGTCCCTGTAGCTTGCCTGCTCTTGCTTTTTGTTGAGCGATTATTGATACACTTCTGGCTTTCTTCTATAACTCTTACAAGTAGTTTGGATTGGCTCCTGTCTCAGTCTTTGCAGGCCCCTTGCTCCTGAGGCTGGCCCCATTGAAATCAGTGGGAATACTTACATTGGGTACAGCCTAGTGACACACCGAAGGATTTCAGAGCCAAGGCCATGATTACCATTTGAACAAAGTCTTGAAGAATAAATGGGGCCAGAGCTCAGTTATGTTGAGTAGTTCCACTCACCTCCACGTTAACTCTGAGAGAAGTAAGGGCTACTTTCTTGCACCAACAGGCCTTGAAAGTCTGAATGGATGGAGATGAAGGCCACATCTATACGAAACACTACATCGCCATAGTGATGTAGCGCATCACTACAGCGACATAGTATCAGCAGGCACAAACTGTGATGCTGAGGCTACATTGCCATAGCAATGAGCTGCCCCATTGTAGTGCATTGCTACAGCGATGTAATGTCTAAAAATAACCTAAAGCAAGTACTAAATGATGGCGCACCATAGGGGACATGTGTAGATGAGCCTGAAATGAACAGGTTGTCAGTACTGTTTTACCATCCATTTTATCCATCCTATTCATCTAAAACAGCGACTCCCAACCTTTTTTTGCTGTGACTCTAAATCTGGGTCGCAACCCCTGCTGCCAACTCACTCATGCCCAGCAGGACCAGCAGAGCCTGGGCCAGGCCAGGGGTGGCGAGAACCGTGCGAACCGTGAGCCGGGATTGCCCCACAGGCGGGAAGGGTGGAACGAGGAGCAGACCCCCCTGCCCCGTAACCCTGCTTTGGGTCATGACCCAGGTTGGGAGCCACTGATTTAAAAGAAGGGTGCCCTAGGACACCTGCCCTTGTCCAAGTCACCAAATGATAGGTTCTGCATGGGGGGCGGTGGAGGTGAACCTATTCAGGGAAAAAATTAGATTTATTTTGTATTGTCCTGAAGTGTTTCATTATAATCATAAACCAAGAGGTGTTAAAGGGATTAATAGGTTCTCAACTCATTGTCAACCAATTATTTGAAGGTGTTGTCATCACGTACTAATCACTGGGTTAATGCCAGTTCCACCACTGGGAGGTGCCCAACCCCAGAGTAATTCATTTTGAAGTGACCTTCTCTCACCTAGCAGATGCTTAGTTCGTTAACTTAAACCATCCTATGCACAAAAAAGCTCTTAGGAACTTTCATCTTTTTAAAAGGGCAGGAGGAAAAACCCCCTCCAATAAACTGGTAGCCTGGTTAGCAGTAGGTGGTAGCTTAAGGCACCATGGGTGGCTAAGATGTATGAGAAACAGATGCAAGCATTTTGGTGATAAGCCTGCACTTTCTATCCCTGACAAGTGAAGGAGGTAATAGAAGGCAATTAAAACCCAATTGTAGATTAAAGGCACAAATCTTAAGAGCCCCCCAGAAGAACCCACCATACCACACAGCTTGGCCAACTCAGGGGAAGGGAGATTGATTTTGGAGGTGAAAGCATGGATGACATTTATAATGTCATGTGATCGGGGGGGTTGTTAATGTTCTGGGTACAGCACTAATGCAATGCAACATTTGGTCTTACTTTTTGTCTTCATAACGCTGGTGTCAAGTGATATTTCAGTTATTTGAATCCATGTCCACATGGGAAAACTAGATTCACACTGAAGGGACTTTTTGTATGAGCTCAAATGTTGATGGGAATGAAAATAAAAGAGACCAGAATGACCAGTAATAAAACTATTGTTCTTTACCCAGTTTAAAACTTAACAGTGGATAGATGCTGATATCTGGGGTCTTTATGTTTCTTCATAAAAACAAAAAACCTGTGACCGAGTGGTGCAGAACTACAGTCTGGGGTCTTTACTCAACTCCTCTGGGGAGGGAGATTTATCCTTTTTACTAATCTCCTGGTCCTAGGACATAAGTTTGCATGATCATTTATCTCCTAAGGAGCTTGAGGAGTGTGTGTTCTGCCTTGCGGCTTGACCTCTTGACCTCCAGAACGTGTAGAGAGGGAACAGCATGGAAGAAGAGATCCTTTTTGTAGACACTTTAACTACAATTTTATATTTGATCTTAGGGATAACACCTACTTTTCACTTAACATGATGAGGGTGCAAATCCATAGGCCTAATTTAAACGCATCTTTATGCTACAACCTATAATTTTCCACCAGAC
>NW_017729025.1:9335738-9337792 GCF_001723915.1 Gavialis gangeticus | reverse complement strand
AGGAGCTTGAGGAGTGTGTGTTCTGCCTTGCGGCTTGACCTCTTGACCTCCAGAACGTGTAGAGAGGGAACAGCATGGAAGAAGAGATCCTTTTTGTAGACACTTTAACTACAATTTTATATTTGATCTTAGGGATAACACCTACTTTTCACTTAACATGATGAGGGTGCAAATCCATAGGCCTAATTTAAACGCATCTTTATGCTACAACCTATAATTTTCCACCAGACGCAAGGCGAAAGCCGGATCCCCCTCTCAGGATGGTGTTATGACCAAGCAGAATCTCATTAAAAATCAATTCCTCATGTCCATAAAACAAGTTTATTTTATCTTGAGGGAGCCTGCTGTTAGCACTCACACAGTGCCATTGTGTGGAATTCCTGCCCGCTAGTTGTGTGTCAAACGGCACAGCGCACTCCTAATGAGTTTCAATTTTATGCTAAACTTTTCAATATTTTTGGTGTCATTTATGGCAGGTTATTTTGCCAGCATGCGGTATCTTATAACATATGTTATTCATAGCAATGACATGTTTAGGTTCTGAAAGTTAAGACGAGACCTCCAATATTTACATTTATGAAAAGGGGGAAATGATGAGGGCAGGAATGCGACTGGCCACCAATGGCTCCAGCTGTGCAGGTATTCGTTGGACCCCTCGCAGGTCAGGACTGCTAGCCAACTGGTACAAAAGCCTAATATAAAGCACATTGTGTAAGGACTGCAAGGCAAGTCCATACATGTTCATAATATACTGACCTGCCTTTCTGGGCAGGTCAGTATATATAATGCTGGGTGATGCTTGTGCACTGGTCTTGAGTTATCCAATTTACCAAATACCCACATTGTCCCAGGTACAATCACAAGGTGTGACCTGAGGTCAGTCACTCAGTCTCTCTGAGTCTCTGTTCCCCATTTGTAAAGTAGCAATAATAAATTCTTCCTTCACCCAGTGATAGTTAGGGATCCCAGGCACTCAGACAGATAATCGTAGTAATTATTCTAATTAATTTAGAGCAGGGGAGGGCAATTATTTCGGGCAGAGGGCCACTTACTGAGTTTTGGCAAGCCATCAAGGGCCACATGATAGGCAGCCAGGGGCAGATAAATATTCATTTTCTAAATGTTTAGGGGCCCTGCAGGCCAGATAGAATGGCCTGGTGGGCCACAGTTGGCCCGCGGGCCGCATTTTGCCCACCCCTGATTTAGAGACAAGGATTTCTTGGGGTGATATATTTTATTGGACCAACTGCATCGGGGGTGTGGATTTTCCATGTTAAGTGGCAGATTTCAGTATCTTCCATATTAAGGTAGTGTGTGATGTCATAGTTATGATAGCCCAGGAAAGTTCTGATGAATTTGTTCAATTAGTTAAATTAGTTTAATTTGAATGTTTGATTTAATTACATGGACATTGTTTGCCATTTGGAAGGAAGATACCTCTAGAACCTAGAATTGTAGGGGTGGAAGGGACCTCATAGCTTGTCTAGTCCAAGGGTGGCCAACTTGTAGCACATGTGGCATGGGCAGCCTCTGTAGGTGGCTCATGGCAGACTGCATGAAGCACCGTGTAGGGCAGGAGGCAGGAAGCTGAGAAGGATATCCGGCAGGGAGCACAGGGCAGGGAACAGAAAAAGAGAGAGCAGATAGGGCAACAGAAGGTGGATTAGAGTGGCACATGGGAAGGGTGCAGGGCTAATTTGTGACACGCCTGCCAAAAAAGGCTGGTCCCTACTGATCTAATCCACTGCCTGAACAAATTCAGGATGAACTGTTCCTGTGCCACCCCAGAGCAATGCTTATCTCCAAATATCACCACCATCTTAACATTTGTAATATCTCTCTGTCTCAAAGTACTGCCATTCTTGTTGTTTCTTGGCTGCTGAAGTCCTAAATACCAAACATAATCCCCACATTTGTTCTAGGTTGACTCAATTATCAATTGCAAGAAGCAATTAAGGATGCTTAGAGCAGTGGAAAAAATGATCCACTCTTATTGAAGGATGAACTCTGAGCTTAATGAGATCTAACATATGATTTTTTAGTAATGGCAGCCG
>NW_017729025.1:9326585-9330738 GCF_001723915.1 Gavialis gangeticus | reverse complement strand
TTCAGGATGAACTGTTCCTGTGCCACCCCAGAGCAATGCTTATCTCCAAATATCACCACCATCTTAACATTTGTAATATCTCTCTGTCTCAAAGTACTGCCATTCTTGTTGTTTCTTGGCTGCTGAAGTCCTAAATACCAAACATAATCCCCACATTTGTTCTAGGTTGACTCAATTATCAATTGCAAGAAGCAATTAAGGATGCTTAGAGCAGTGGAAAAAATGATCCACTCTTATTGAAGGATGAACTCTGAGCTTAATGAGATCTAACATATGATTTTTTAGTAACGGCAGCCGACAGAAGTTGACTTTACACTACCGGTGCACCCACAAGTCCCAAGCTAGGATTTTCAAAGGAGCAGAAGGGGGTTAGGTAGCTGGTTCTGTCAACTTCCTATGGCAAGGTCTCTGTATATTCCAGCTGGGCATTTTAAGTCCACAAAAATGTGGGATTGCAAAAGGAGTCTTTCTTCATCCTACAGTTGCAAACTAAAATGATTCCTGGCCTGACTGTTCATTGAACTAATGCTATTTGTGTTATTTGGCAACAGTGTATACACTTTATTTGTCCAGTTACTAAAAAACATCCCAGTCTCCATGGCCTCCAGGTACCAAAGTGCCATAAGAACATTGCAATGTGTTTAATACAGCTAGGCTTAGTTGCAAACTCTGTGGGACAGGGACTGTCATTTTGTTCAGCATTAGTACAGTACTTAAAGCAGTGGAGTGGTGGCTCAGGGTTGGGACTCCTATTGTCTACTGCATTAATATGAAGAATAAACCACATTTCTCTTTTTATCAAGTAACTGGAACGTAGAGGCACATTCCCACAAGCAGGAACTTGTGTTTCCCTAGGCACAAATAGCAGCAACACATATTTGTGTTGTATTTGTGCATAGCAAGTTGCCCCGGGTGGGGTAAGAGAGGCTGTGGGCAGCATCTGGGTTGGCCCCAGCAGCCTTATCTGGGGTTCTGGGGGCCTCCTGCGGCTGCAGGAGCAGCAGCAGCCGCCTGGGTGAACAGAGCCTGGCTAGCAGCTGAAGCATGGCTCTGGCTGGCTAGGCTCCGGTTTCGGGTGGTGCACACTGTCGCCAAGTGCACTGCCCTGCTTTTTTCTGGCTTTTTAAAAAAAATAATTTTACAATGGGAGATCCTGGTGGGAAAAAAACCACATGCAACGAACACATGCATGTGTGACACGTGTGGTTTGCAGCACCACAGATGGGTTTGTTACACCTTACATTATAAGCTGAATAAATATTAATTGGCTTAGTGTTATTCAGCTTAGTGAAGCAGTTACACCTTAAGGCAAAAAACCATCTTGGACTGTCCTTCAGCTGCACAGCTGTGACTTCCACTAGAGTCTTGGTGAGCAAAGGTAGGACGAGGACTCTGGGACAGAACCAGCTTGCTGCTTCCTCCAGGCAGAGTAAGAAGTGCAGCCCTGGAGCACCCAGCAGCCACAGTGTGGTGCCTCCTGCCACTGCACGGACTGGTTCACTTCTCCCAAAGTGAACTGGTCTGAGCAGTGGCAGGAGTCACCACACCTCTGCTGCTGCTCAGATGGCCTTGCTCTGCCTGAAAAGAGCAGAGTCAGTCCAAGCAGCAGTGGGAGTCACCTTGGCTGCCAGGCAGTTCAGGGCTGTGATGCTCACCCTGCCCAACGTGCCCAGGGGCTGAGGCACTGTGCTCGGGCCTGCTGCACCCCAGCATCCCCGCTCACAGGAGAGGCTACTGCATCCTGGGATGCTGGAGGACTTCCATTTGGGTGGAATAGTTGAGGAGAGTGGCCACAACTTAATAGAACAGGAGCAAAAATAGGTAGATTAGAGAGAATGCTGCCCTGAAGTGGCATAACTTTAAGCTGAATAATGAATGCTTTATGCCACTTAAAACAGGGGTGGGCAAAACACGGCCCTTGGGCCATATGTGGCTGGCCAAGCCATTCTATCTGGCCCACAGGGCCCCTAAAAATTTAGAAAATTAATATTTATTTGCCCCTGACTGCCTGTCATGCGGCCCTTGATGGCTTGCCAAAACTCAGTAAGCAGACCTCTGCCCGAAATAATTGCCTGCCCCTGACTTAAAAGGTGTTAGCATGCAGGCAATCCCAGGGTTAAAAGCTCCAGAAACAGCCTAAAATTATAGTGTAACAAGGCCCTTTGAGACCTTTCTTCCTTGCTTTCTCTGTATTGGCCATTGCCCAATGACCCTGTGATCAGCCTTAGCAAGTGATCAAAGGCCCCACCTGACAGAGACCTATTTCTTAATCACCTGCCCTGTGGAGTCCTGATCTGAGATACTGGTTTTCTCTAGGTGCATCCCTTTGCCCAAAGATGCTCCATTCAACTTGAGAATCAGCAAAGTGTAACAACCCGCCTTTGTTAGATCTGAGCCAGGCACAAAACTGTGTCTTGTCACCTTCTGGGGGTTATGACTCCATCTGGAGGCAAAAGAAAACTGAGGAAGCTAACAAGTGCCACATTCAGAATGGAGTTGGCAGGCTGACACAGAGAAGGCCTGCAATCTCCAATACATTTCATAAGCTGTTCATAGAGTGCCAGATTGCCACAGAAGTTAGCACACATTTTTACGGTCTTTCCCTAGAAACGTATATGACTTTAACAAAATAAAAATACTATCCCCTTATCAAGCATTATTCTTTTATATTTACAGTTTGCCCGACTTCCAGGAGTAATATTGCATGGTTTGCTACAACTTATAACTTTACGGCTCTTCTGTGGCAGATCAGACTAAACGTAATTCATTCACAGCTACTTAGTGTTCTGGGAAATAAACCCCTGAACTTCAATAAGTATGGTGTGACCTCTGTAAAATATTATTTATGATTTAAGGACTATTATTATGTACATATCAAGATGTGCCAAATGTTATAAAACAAACACTAGTCAGCAAACTGTGCTGTTTACTGGCCCAGACACTCCTGGTATTGTTGCTAGTTATTGTCCTAAAAATATCTGTAAATGGAGAAACATTAGTACTTGACTGCCTTGATAATTAGAATACAGCGGGTGTTATGGACCACTACAGATTCAATAGCAAATAACTCCCCACAATAAAATGAATGCCACAATATTAGCTAAGCATTCCAGATGCAATACATATTGCTTTCTACTGAAAAATCTTGACTGCCTCAAGTGTGTAGCTATTGTCAGTTAGTAGACAGCTAATATAAATGCCATACATTTTTGTAAATTAATCAACAAAGTGGTGTTAATTGTTCATTTAAGGTGTCCAAAGGGGGCCTCTGGGATTGGCATTTGTCATCAAATTAAAAAAAATAAAAAACAGGATGCCATTTTATTTTTCTTTTGTAGGTATTTTTTCCCACCCAATATATAAGGGCAAAGGGCTTCTTAAGGAATTTTAAGTATTTTCCACAAAAACAGCAAAAGAAAAAAAATGTTCATTTTAGTCAACAACTTCCATAGGAGTTTTCAAGATTTTCAGAGAAATTGAAAAAGAGATGTATTTTTAAAATTGAAAAAAAAAATCCTTCTCCCCCCTCCCCACCCCCCGATTTCTCCTGTCTTTTTCCAAGTGGAACTAAAATAAAAAAAGGCAGGGGACGGGACCAAACAAAGAAAAACACATCTCAAAAGTAAAACTTCCTTCCTGATTGTCGAGGTTAGTATAGGACTGGTTTACCACTAGCTGAGCCCAGGCAGAGAGCAAAGCTAAAACTTCGTTCCATTGCAATACTAAAAGCCCCTTGAATGACTCTATCTAATACCTCTCAGCCACAACTTTTTTTTTTCCTTCTTAAAAATACAGTTTTGTTATGAGATATTTCTTGCTCAGAGTAAAATTCTTGTCTCCGCTCCACGCCGCGGTTCTAATCTTCCTGACCCAGCACGAGCAGATCCCCCACTGGCTTTAAAGGAGCGATAGGCAGAGACTGGAGCGTTGAAGCTAACTCTTCTGATATGGATCTGAGAGGAGCCTTTTCCCTATAGTTAGTGGAGTTAGACGGTGAATTTAAACATCTCCATATGGTTCAAAGAGAGTCCCACCACTCAACTGGTGGGCAAGGGAAATCCAAAGTTTTGGAACAGCTTTAGGCTCTGCCCTTTCCCCAAGAGTGGTTGACTGCCTGTCATCTGCACCGAAGAGCGCTCAGCGGTGCTCCATC
>NW_017729025.1:9309633-9321585 GCF_001723915.1 Gavialis gangeticus | reverse complement strand
TCCCCAAGAGTGGTTGACTGCCTGTCATCTGCACCGAAGAGCGCTCAGCCGTGCTCCATCATGTGCAGGACAATGTCTGTCACGTGTAGAAAAAAAGGCGATTGTTATAATGAGCCCTGTTGTCCTACATGCGAAGTACAGTTTGCCCTGAGGCCCTCAGGAGACTGGTGTCCAAGAGACAGGCACAAATTTGACAGTGATCCACGTGAACACAGAAGTGTACATTCAGTGCGTTTTGCACGTGCGTCAATGGGCCCCGTTTAAGTCCCATGATGTTCTGTTGTATTCCAACAGCTGGACTGGAGGGACCGGGGTTTTTTAAAGGACTTCTCTGCACCCACAACTCCCTTTGACTGGAATTGGCCGGGAGAGATGTTGAACCCCACTGGAAAAGAGGCCACATGCCGAGACCAGAGGTTCTCAAACTGTGGTCCGTGGACCACCACTGGTCCATGAGCTCCATTCAGGTGGTCCGCAGAAAGGCGACCTAAGGCTAAAGCTGACAAACATTACACCTGGCTTCCCTCATTACACCTGACTTCCCTCCCTTTTGGGCTTTGCTCAAAAAAATAGGCACATCCATTGGGTTAGAAAAGTAAGACTACGGACATTCAAATACAAGTTGTGTGCTTTGATTTGTAGAACATAAAAAGTTTATTAAGTGGTCCGCCAAGACCCTCAGCAATTTTCAAGTGGTCCACCAAAAAACCCAAAAAGTTTGAGAACCACTGGCCTAGAGCATTGGAAGCAACTTCACTTAGTGGACAGGGACCGGGGCTGCCTCTCAGGGGACCTGCCTCCTATTTCTGGCTCTTTTGCTGACTTTGGGTGAGCAACAGCACTGCTCTCTGCCTCAGTTGCCCCTCCTGCCCTCTGTCACAGATTCACTGAAGTTTAAGGCTGGAGGGGACCTCATGAGATCATCGGGTCCAGCCCCCCTGCTGAATTAACCCCAACAAGGTGTGCGGCCAGTCTCCTCTTTGAAGGTCTGTTCCAGGGTCTGGTTGCAAACCGTGAAGAAGTTTTTCTTTAAATCCAGTCTAAAACCTCCTTCTAGGAGACCGTTGCTCCTGGTTTTCCCCTGGGACACTTTGGTGAATAGTTGTTTACCTAGCCCCTGATGCTCTCCCCTGATATATTTGTAAGCTGCCACCAAATCTTCCCAAAGTCTTCTCTTTTCTAGGCTGAACAGTCCTGTATCTGTCAGCCTTTCCTCGTGTGGCTTGCTCTTCAGGGTCTAATCATACGAGAGGCTCTTCTCTGGACTCTCGAGCTTCTCCACATCCCTCTTGAAGTGCAGCGCCCAGAACTGGATGCAGTACTTCAGCTGTGGCCTCACCAATGCCAAGTACAGTGGGAGAATATCTTCCTTAGTTTTGCTTGAGAGGCATCGGTTGATGCGTGCCAACGTGTTGTTTGCTCTGCTAACTGTAGCATCACACTGGTGGCTCGTATTCATTTCAGGGTCAGTTATGACCTGCAGGTCTCTTTTGGACATGGTGCTAGCTAGCACAGCACCACCGAGCCCGTGAGTTTGTTGCGGAGTTTTCCTCCCCAGATGGAGCACTTTACACTTCTCAGTGTTGAACAGCATCTGGCTCTGGTCCGCCCATCCAACTAATCTGTCTAGGTCCGCCTGGATCGTCAGCCTACCCTGATACGTGGCCGCACTTCCCCATAGCTTAGTGTCGTGGGCAAACTTTGCCAGTGTGATTTTCACCCCCACATCCGCTGTCCTGATCAGACACTGTCCTGTCTTTTTAGATGATGAGGTTTGTGGGGCAAGGGCTGTCTCACTTTTAGATACATTTCCTAAGCTAAGGTAGTCCTGATTTCTTTTGGGGACTTTTATAAATTGCCATATTGGCTAGGTACAGACATGACACTTTTACTGGTAGAAGTCATTGGAATCCAGTCTATACCCACAACACAACAGAAGTTCGGCACACAGAGACTGGTTTAAAAAGGCAGAACCCAGTCTCAGATTTGCACCCCCCCCCACCAAAGGGCAAACGTGTGTTCTGTTCACTACTGATCTAAACTTACAGAAAAATCACATAACTTAGATTATGCCTTGGGCTTTCTGAATGCCTGTACCTAGCCATTGTGAATATATACATATGTGCACACTCTCTCATCCCTTTAATAGCATCATTTTTTTAAACAAGGTGCACGTTTGAAGACCTTTTGTTTCCTCCAGTTTCTCCCCAGCCTCTTTTTCTACCTTGATTTCATTTCTGATTAGCGTTTACCCCAGTGAATCTCAGGTGGGTCGCCACAGCACCCTGGAGGGCCATCAGATCCTTTTACGGGTGTGGTAGGGTGCTGCTCAATATTAATACTGAAACCCACAGATTTCAAACAGGAATCAGGAGTGACCAGAATGACCTGTTGTGGGCTTTCTGAGTTCTTTGAAATGGAAGAATTGCCCTAGTATTTTTCCTTAGTCCAGAGCAAAAAACCAAAAAGCTGGCATTTTTCTGAGGGTGCCTTGAGTCCAGGGAAGAATGCACCACTGGCTTATGCCTAAAGAGTAGGGAAGAGGCTGGCTCCATTAGCAGAAGGCTCAGATTTGTACCAGCCCCAGGGGTTGTGTGTCACTCTGTGTGTGTGTGTGTGCGCGCGCGCGTGTGCGTGTGAGAGGGAGAGAGAGCTGGTCTAACCGAACAGAGTCCAATTAAAATACTTCATAAAATTACATCATGCTTCTCTGGTAAAGTTTGATTTTGATTTTACAGAGCCTGGACTTCACATTTCATTAGAAGCAGCATTCAGCAGACTTCCTGCTTTAAAAAAATTATGGGGTGATGGTACCCCCTAGTGGAAGATTAAGAAAAGTCTGCACCAATAAGTGCGACAGCTTCATCACAGCAGCTACAAAAGGAAGTGCAAAGGTTACATGGGCTTGTAGGGATTTTATGGGTGATGAGAAATTAGGGGAGTGGAATGGCGGAGGTGAGAGTTTTTCCAGGCTGTGCACCTCGCCCTGGGAAAGAAGGACGGCGTTAGAGGAGCAGCTTGTGGGTACAGCACGAGGGGCCTCTTTGTTGCTATCATCTCTCCAAAATGAGTGCTCTATCAGGGCTTTGCAGGCCAGAGGCCTGGTGGGCGGGTTGCGGCGCATTTGGGGATACCATGTTACTACCAGTCCCCACACACATTCTGTCTGCTGGGCAGATATGCAAGCCCAGAGCCTCTGGGGGAGGAGAGCCCAGGCTCGGTGATTGTGCCTACCCCTCTTTTTGGTGTTGGACTCACCCCGTCCATTGATTCTTCCTTTAGTCTGCAAGACAGCGTAGGAGAAAAAGGGCAAAGCCATGGTCATTTATTTTTTTCTCTGGGGAGTTTGATGCTGCTGGTAGACCGCAGACCTCTGGCTGTGACCGAACCTGGCTCAGGAGGCTGCTCAAAGCTCTGAAAGAAAAGTTCTCTCCTCCAGCGAGGCTGATCCCAAGTCGGATTCAACGGGCTGGATCCCTGGCTGGTGTACGTCAGCAGATACAGGGGGCTTCTTCAAAGATCCTGAATGGTTCAATTTGAGTAGGTCCAGTGTAACTCGTGTGCACACACATGCATGTGCGATATCATGCTTCTTGTGTTTGCTTTTTGCTGGTGTTATGCCAGGTCATAGCCAGGTCTGGGGTTGGGAGAAGCAGCTGAAGCCCAAGGCGAGTGTGCTGAGTCCGTAGGGAAGCCAGAGGATCCATAGGGTCAGGCAGAGCAAACCATAGGGTCAGGAGGCCAGCCAAGTCCGGTATCCAGGAAATCAAACCAGAATTGGGTCAGGTACCCAAAGGGTCAGGCCTAACTCAGGGTCCATGGGCAAGCTGGGTTGGGTCTGTCAGGAAGCCAGTAACAGCACAAGCCAAGGGTGCAGCAGCCTGGGTACTGGATTGGACTTTGCGGCCCAGATGCTTCCTTGTCTGGGTCAGGGTTTTATATTGGAAAAGGTGAGGGGTCAGCTGGCCATGGCTGGTTGCTCTGGTGGCAGGGAGTGGGCATGTGGCTAGGCCCAGCTGGAGGGTTCTGGCCCCGTGAATGCACCTTGCTCTGCCTAGAAGGCAGTAAACAAAAGTGAGCAGCTGTGCCAGGCAGATGGAGGCCCCAGGTTCAAAGCCACAGCCTAACATCTGGGCGTGCCTGTGCTGCCCTTCGGGTATATATTATTCATTTCTGTTTTCCACGTCTCTCCTTTGAGGTGACCTGCGCTGCACTGTGCCAGTGATTCTCAACCAGGGAGCCACAGCACCCTGGGATGTCTTGAGAACCTTTCAAGGATGTCATGGGGTGCTAAGCAGTGTGAACACTATTAGGTGTGCAGACATGAGTCACAAGATAAACCCAGAGACTTCAAAAACAAATCCAGAGTATTAAAAACATTCGGACCTTTTGGGATCTTTCTGAGTTCTGTGCAATAGAAAAATTGATGTATTATTTTTCTGCAGCCAAACTGAATGAAAATGAAGAGCTGGCAGTTTCCAAGGAGGGGTCTTGAGTCTCATGAGACGTGCCTCAAGTTGAGAACCTCAACATTAGGTGTTGCTTGGCTTAATAGTAGAAGTGGCAGAATGGGGAGCTCAACCTAGAGCAGGGGTGGGCAATTATTTTGGGTGGAGGGCCGCTTACTGAGTTGGCAAGCCATCGAGGGCCGCATGACAGGTGGCCGGGGGCAGATAAATATTACTTTTCTAAATTTTTTAGGCGCCCCATGGGCCAGATAGAATGGCCTGGTGGGCCGCATCCAGCCCACAGGCTGCATTTTGCCCACCCCTGACCTAGAGGTACTAACAGCACAAGAAACACACTGCCCAGCAGCACAGAGCATCCCTTTCTCCAAGTGAGCCATCCCTGTTACTGCCAGCTTTGCAGTTCAAAGCTGCCCTTCTCCTCAGCCTGGATGTTCAATCTTGCCCTCTGTCACCCAGCCTGTGAGTATGTACATGCATGTTTTATCAGCCAGATCTCACAGTATTTAAATGTTTTGTAAGAGTTTTGAAGCTTCCTTATGTTAAAAAGAATTAATAGGGTCTTCAGATTAATTTCCTAAGATTTTAGGGCAATCTTGTAGGCATCTGTCTGTCTCACAGGACAATAGGTTTGTACTGAGTGAGGCAGCAGCTTGTTGAATATCTGCAGGTGTGGCTGTAAAGCCCAATTCTTGAATGACCACCCCTTCCGCACTCATCATGTGAAGTTTGTATCTAACAGTCCTGAGCGGTGTGGGTCCTTCCTGAGGTTTCTTCTTTCCTCTGCAAGTTGGGCTCTTCTTTCCTCAAAAGCCTTTATCTCACATTCATAGACTGTTTCCAAGCACTCTGAACCTCAGCAGTCTTCTTTCTCCCAATCATTCAGCTCAATGTTCATTGTTTTTCTTCTTCTTCTCTTGCAAACATCTTTGAAATGGAGATAAGGATGCCTGCATGGTCTTCTTCCTGTAAAGAGTTATCGTGCAGTCTTTAGGTTCTCTTGAAAAAACAGCGCACTCAAATTCACAGTGAGATGCACCTAGACAAGAGCGCCATCAAGAGAACACCATTTGACCTGTGGTTTGAAGCCAGGCTTGTTTGTGTGACTGTTGGTATTGGGCAGGGTCAGTAGTGGGTCCAGAAGTGGGGCAACAGGGGTGTGTACCCTCCCCACCTCCCACACACACACACAGTTTGGATTTGTTGCACATGCACAGTGAGCTCTGAGCTCACAGCCTGATCAGGCAGGATCCTGCCAGAGCTCTGCATGAGCAGTGAGCTCTGAGCTCACCAGCTGATCAGGGTGAGATCCAGGTGGAGTCCCTGCCTGCTCACAGCCCTGCAGCCTGGGGGTTGAGGGCTGCTGCTGTTCACCCTTCCCGTCCCTCCTCCTCCCTGCTGAATTCAGCCGCAGGGGAAAGGAGGGGACAAGCAGTGGTGGCAGCGCTCACCTTCTGGGGAGCCCTGGTGCTTGGAAGCTCATGTGCAGCACAACCAAAGCTGAAGAGGGGTGCAAGTGAAGCGGCAGGTTGCAGCGTTTCTGGTTCCTTTCTTCAATGTTGTTCCCCAGTGCCCCAGGCTGCTCTTTTCCTCTCCTGCTTGCTTGCTTCCTTTCCACTCCCCCCACCCCCCAGAAGCTGCCTCATGATTTACATATAGCCAGTCAGCATTTAAACTTTTGATCCTGATAGCCTGCTCCATTTCTGCAGTGCTTGGCTAACCGCAGTCAAATAGTACTAGGTGGTGCTTCCCAGCATGCTGCGAGTTGAGCAGAGGGTAACATCACTGCTCTGATTAACCTCTCGCCTGAATCCAGCAAGGGCCATGATTTTTGGATGATGCACTCAGAAATGTAGGACCATAGGAAGGACCTCAAAGGTGATCTAAGACAACCCCTGTTCCAGCCAGATGTCCACCCAGCCTCTGTTTGCAAGTCTTCAGTAAAGAGACTGAGTAACTTCTTTGGGCAGCTCCATTAACCTATTCTTACAGCTAGGAAGTTTCTTCTGAGATTTGACTTAACTCTTAGTTTAAACCCATTTTTTGTATGTCCTGCCCTTTGTGGCAGAGGAGAACAAAATTTCTTCGTCATTATCTCAGCCTGGGCCAGCTGCTGCCACAGTGTAGATGTGGCTGTGTTCCCACAAATGGTCCAAGATTTCAGGTGTGACAATAATATCAACAATAATCTCTTCCCAAACCTCCACCATTAAAATATCGACAGCTGATTTGTTGACAGCAGGCTGATTAGCTGATCTGTAGCAATCAAAGGTAGCCAGCTGTACCCTCCCCCACCCCCAAGTGGTCATCTTCATCTGTGTGTCCTGGTGTGCTGGGTCAGGGCAAGCTTCTCCCACAGCTCCATGAAAGTCTCCTTCCTCATCTGGAAGTCCTGGAGCAGCTTCTGTTCTTCTAGCTCTGCAGGACAACGTGATTCCACCAGTGTTACTTTGTCCTTCATCTAAAGCAACGGGTGTTTCAACCCCCTCGCTATCTCACTATCCAGAATGCATGCTCGCCTCTCCAAAACTCGCCAGTACTTTCTCAGGGAAACATGCTGATTTTCACATGCATGGGTGTTTCCGAGATTGGAGCCTTAAATTTATTTCTAGGCTATAAGGCCAGAAGAGACAGACCATCATTTAGCACAGGCCATGGGAGTTCACCCAGTAATTCATGCCCCAAGCCAAACTGGGGGAAAATGCAAGACATGCATTTAAATGTTGTTGGACTTAGGTAAAATTTAGAGAGACAGGGCAGGTTCTGCATTCCTGGGTCACAGTCTTTTCTTTGGGGAGGAAAAAAGAAACACTTTGTTCTGACTGTATTTAGATTAAACATCTACCCATCAGAAATGTATAGAAACAACAACAAGGGACCAGCTTCAGGAATGTCTCTGGTTTCGTGCGGAGGTTCAAGGTGAAAGGCCCGTGCAAGAGCAGATGCATCCCGGAGATCATGTGACTAGGTACATGTTGTTGTCTGCAGGTCATTGGCTTCTTTAGCCATGGGGTGGTGCTCCAAAAATGACTGCTGGGAAGAGATGGGGTCCACCTGATGAAGCGAGGTAAGAGCCTTTTCGTGGACAGGCTTCCTAACTTCCTGATGTGCACTTTAAACTAGGCTCCACGGGGGACTGAGAAAAAAGTTCATGGGTAAATAAAGAGCAAGCTGACCCACAGCAAAAACAAGTAAGAAGAGGCAATATGGGGAACCTTCACAGTGGTCTCAGAAGGGAATTAGCAGGACAATCAGTTAGTCATCTAAGATGTCTATATACTAATGTGAGAAGCCTGGGGAATAAGCAGAAAGAATTGATAGCCCTAGAAAAGGTTAGAAATCACTTAGATACTGAACGTTTTCAAGGTCACAGGCCAGATGAGATGCATCCTAGGGTACTCTAGGAATTGGCTGAGATAATTGCAGAGCCACTGGCTGTTCTCTTTGGGCTCTGGCAGACATTGAAATAACGTCACAATAAGATCTGATCCTAACAAGTGTGTGCCCTGCCATGCCACACATATGTGGCAGGACACGCAATTTTTAGAATCAGGGACAGATCACCATCACAACTGCCGGCAGCCCAGCGTGGGCCGACAGGTGTGCTGGTTGCAAGGCTCCTGGCAGGGGGTGTCAAGCACATTGCCAGCATTGGGACCAGGGCAGCCCTAGGTTTGGCACATGCCGCATGTTCAATTTGAAGTGCCATACAAATCAGCCACAAAAGGGGAGCATCTTTTTGACTGGTTTACCACATTATGATGGCAAAAATTGGCTGAACAAGTGGCATGTTGCCATTTATGGCACGATTAATTGTACCACCAATGTAACATCTAATGGGGGCCTTTGAAAACTCATGGAAGGTAGGTGAGATCCCAGCTGACTGGAGAAGGGTAAATATAAAGCCCATCTTTAAGAAAGAGAAGAAGGAATATCCAAGAAAGTGCAGATTGGTCACTCTGACCTTCATACCTGGAAAGACTATGGAGGAAGTCCTCAAGGAATCTGTTTCTAAGCACCTGAAGGAGAACAAGATGATCAGGAGCAGCCAGCATGGATGTGTCAAGAGCAAGTCTTACTTGACCAACCTGACTTCCTTCCAAGGTGATGAGAAATATAGACCAGTAGGATTTTAGCAAGGCTTTTGACATTGTCTCCCATGACATTCTGTTTAACAAGCTAAGAGAATACAGTGTAGGTGTAAGTACTGCAAGGTAGATACATAACTGACTGGACCATCCTGCTCAAAGAGCAGGCACTAATGACTCACTGTCTAGGTGGGAGGAGATACTGACTGGGATTCACCAGGGGTCTGTCTTGGTTTGGTACTACTTAATAGCTTCATTAAGGATTCAGAGGATGGGATTTAGTAAACAGCTATAAAATTGGCAGATGACACCAAACTGGATGGAGTTGCAGACACTCTTGAAGGATAGGATTAAGATTCAGAACGTTCTTGACCAACTAGAAAAGTGAAGCAAAATTAATGAAAATAAATTCAGTAAGAACTTAGGGAAAAAACACATGTACAAATACAATTTGGGGAAGGCCTGCCTGGGCTAGAGTACAGCAGAAAAGGCCCTGGTGGTTATGGAGGACCATAAACTAATTATGAACCCAAGAGTGTGCTTTTGTTGAAAAATAAAACAATATAAGACCCAACCACATACTGGGTTGTATTAACAAGCATCTCACAACTCAAAGGGAGTGATTCTTCCACTCTCTTTGGTCCTGATAAGGTCTCACCTAGAGTACTATGCTCATTTTGGAAACATCCCCACATGTGCAGGGGTGTGCACTTGCCGTGGCAAAAATAGCAGCGGCACAATTTTGTTCCGCTCTTTTTTGCCGCTGTACGCATCCCTGCATGTGGGGATTGGTGCAGGAAAAATTGTCCTGGGTAGGGTAGGGGAGCCTGGGGCTAGCATCTGTGCTGGCTCCAGCAGCCTTACCTGGATCCCAGGGGCCTCCCAGGGCAGCAGCAGCCAGAACATGCCTCTGGTTGGCCAGGCTGTTTCTGGCAGCGCACGCTGCTGCTGCATGTGCAGCGCCACTTTCTTTTTCTGCAGCTTTTTTAACACCAGGATCTCATGGTGTCAATTTTTGGCATCACATTGCAAATCAGCAGTGCAGCGAACACTTACACGTGCACCGCGCATAGTTTGCAGCACCTCAAACAACTTTGAGGGACTGCAAACCTCACGTGCGCTCTTGTCTGGACATGCCCTTTTGGGCCTCGCTCTTCAAGAAAGATGTAGACAAATTAGACAGTCTGCCACAAAAGAGAGAAACAAAAGTGATTAGAGGCCTGGGAATCATGGTTTTTGAGAAGAGCGTCAAAGAACTGGAATTATTTAGTCTACAGTAGAGAAGACTGAGGGAGGATTTGGTAATAGTCTTCAAATACCTAAAGGATGGTTATAAAGAGGATAGTGATAGACTGCTCTCTGTGGCTGCATGGACAAGCCAAGCAATAACAATTTTAAATTGCAATAGGGGAGATTTAAGCCAGATATTAGGTTAAGCATGGGGAAGGACCTTCCATAGAGAGGTTATGAAATCTTCACCTAAAAGCAGATAGGTTAGACAGACACGTGTCTGCAATGGTTTAGAGTTTAGGCAGGGCTGATCCTGTTTTGCACAGAGAGTTGGACTAGTTGACCTCCTGAGGCCCTTCCTGCCCTGTTTTTTCTATGATTCTATGATTTGACAAGACCAGTATGGCAGGTAGAGACAAACTTGCATATTTCCTGCATTACTCACACCCAGCTTTCATTGCCAGTCATGTTTGGGAACACGGAAGGGGCTAACTCCTAAACAGTGGCCCTCAGAAAGAAATAAACCCAACCAAAGCAAAACAGTCACTTTGTTCTCTGGTGCTTCCTGCATAAGTAATAAAATCTAATAACTCAGTTGCTGTTAACACTTAAAGACCACTGTATTTACTAATGGACCCAGACAAATGAGAACAGCTTAATACAACAAAGAGACTGTTGGCTGCATTAGTGGTTAGTACTCCTATAAACTATATTCTACAGTTTATAATAGCAGCACTTTATAAAATAACTTTTTTAAAAAACATAAAGTATAATAAGGCTCATGTAATCTCCCAATTCAGGTTCAGGAAATACTTCCATATCTTTACTGGCCAAATCTTTCTCTCGGCTTTCACTTGTGTCAATCAAGAGTAGCGGCATTAATTACAACAGAGTTTCACCCAATTTCCATGCGTAAAAGGATTTGATCCTGCACAGTTTAAGTTAATGGAAACTTTGCCTTTGGTTTCTGTGAGTTTTGAATTGATCCCATCATTATTATTATTAGAGAAGAACTTGATCGTGTTTTTCCAGACCACAGATCACTCCATGGTATATTTGGTTCAGTGTTGGTCATTATTAAGACATTCAACACCCACCCTTGTAGAAAGAAGTGTAAGAGGGAAGTGTCATAAATAGACTAAAATGGAGAGGAACCAAACTGAGTTCCTGCTTTGCTGAATTGTGCAGCTCCTTTTTATTTATTTTATTTTATTGGTATTTATTTAACTTCAGTTCCATTTACAAGAAATGTCAGTAGCATTGTTACAACAGTAGCCATGAAAGCCAAGGCATTTAAATCACTTGCAGACTTCCTGGTGAATGTAACCAGTGTTGCGTATAGGTTCAAAATAGAGCTATTCACATATTGCCCTTAACGTGCCAAGGGAGGAATCTACCAAACTATTTGAGAAATACGGGGTCTGGGTGAAGGGAACAGCACGCATGTTGGTAGGATCAAGAGACAGATTTCTCAGATGCTGCATGAGTTCATTCTAATTTGCGCATAGCTTCTGTGTGAAAAAGGCCAGTTTAAACCATAAAGTTACAAGAAGACCAAGCCAAGTGGTCTGGCTTTGTTCTTGGAGCCAAGACACAAGTTTTCCAGGGGGAGCTACCAGGAAACAGAAAAGGAAAAAAAATATAAAATTCTATGTAACATCACAGGGGCTCCGAGGGGAGACGCACAACTAGTCTCACTGCTCTGTTTCCTTTGTTCTTGCATTTGCATGAAGAGGAACACGTGCTCAGGTAGGTCTAAGAGGCAGCAAGCCAGAGCTTCTTTGCTGAGGGTTAGAATTGATTTGTTTCTCTTAGGTACAGCCCCAAGGAAGGGCTGGGGCAAAGCCATGTAGTTTGAACAGGAGCATCAGGAAGTGTTATATCTCCCTGAATGCTCCTGCACATGATTAACCAAAGATATCAGATTTACCCAAAGAACCTTGTCTGCCTATGTCCTTAGATCAACACGGCTACAACCTACACCCCTGCACACAAATGTACCTGCAACCACGCTGTGCTGGCTTTTCCTTCTTAGACCTGAAGAAAAACATCTTACATTCAAAAGTTTGTCTAACTATCGCATCTGTACAGTTGGTCCAATAAAAGATATCACCTCATGAAATGTTTGCTTCTTGTATAATTCCTGGACTATCACAGCTATATCAATC
>NW_017729025.1:9303285-9304633 GCF_001723915.1 Gavialis gangeticus | reverse complement strand
TGTACAGTTGGTCCAATAAAAGATATCACCTCATGAAATGCTTGCTTCTTGTATAATTCCTGGACTATCACAGCTACATCAATCACTCTAACACTACCTGTGACTACTCTGTCTTACAGATGCTGCTCTGCTTCATCTCCTGGCATCTAGCATCTGACAAAGCATTTGCTGCTCACAAAAGCGCATGCAATGTCTGATTGATCCAATTTATAAAGTGCATCTACACCCTGCCTTCTGCCTGACTTCAGCCTGATATGGCTAACTACATCTCCTGGCATCTCTTGATGGAGAGTAGAGAGCATAAGCATTGCTAAACTGCTTAAACTGCTCAGCAGGGTGGTATTATAGCAGCAGCCACTAGATGAGGCTGTTACACGTAGCCATACTGTTCCCTTCTATGTAAGCAAGTTTTTAGTTCAGGAAGAAATGATGGTTTTTTGTTGCCGTGTCTTTGTAGAAAGAAGATCCGTGCTACCTGTTCCAGGCAGCTCACGATTAACAAGAGCAGAGACGGCAGAAGTCTGCGCACTAGTCAGTGGTCCCGAGAAAGGACATCAGGAGCTTCTAGTTTCCCCTTCCCATGACAGAACAAGAGACCAGTCCATACAAACCGGGAATGCTTTTGAAGCAGTGTGTGATGAGCCTGTGGATCTGAACTCCAGCAGCAGGAGGCATCAGTGAGTTTACTACATTGGCAATAAAAGTGTCCAGAATGAGCAAAGTTAATGCTAACACCTATTTTGGATGGGAACCGAAATCTTTGGCATAAGCCCGCCCGGAGCAGGTGGAGAGAGTTCAGCCTGAGCCTGCTGTGGGCAGAGATCACCCCATATCTGCCTACTTTGGGAAGGGGCCCCTTACACCTTCCTCCGAGGCTGGGTCCAGTTATAGACAGGATACCAATCTGCAGGGACCTGAGGTCTGACCCAGTCCGGCAATTCCTCTGGTGCTAAGACTCACCCTGTCAGCCTGCTGAGAGATGGTCAGCACTGACAGCTCAGAGACTTCTTCAGCAGCCCCATTCTCAGGCCAGGACTTGCAATACAGGCATGAAAAGTCCCAAGCTGTCAAACCTCTGATTTAGGCCCTGCTGGCAGAGCTATGGATTCCAGGAGAGGAAGAATAGAACAACTATTCAATGACTGAACCTGTTGCACCTGTTTTCCTATGGGGAGGGAAGAGGAGCTGAAGCTGAAAGGATCCTTCCCCCAGAGGCAGCAATGAAACTGAAGCTGGCAAAGGGATTGGGGAGCAAGCTTCATGAGGAAAAAGCTAGGAGAGAAAGAACCTGGGGACAAGAATAACCTGACTGGGACATGGCGCCACTGCCACTGTGTAGATGTGCACC
>NW_017729025.1:9295610-9298285 GCF_001723915.1 Gavialis gangeticus | reverse complement strand
GCTTCATGAGGAAAAAGCTAGGAGAGAAAGAACCTGGGGACAAGAATAACCTGACTGGGACATGGCGCCACTGCCACTGTGTAGACGTGCACCGTGGCTCTAGGAGGCCCTAGGCCAGGGGCAGGGAATGATTTCAGGTGGAGGGCTGCTTACTGAGTTTGGCAAGCCATTGAGGGGCTGCATGACAGCCAGGGGCAGATAAATATGAATTTTCTAAATTTTTTTAAGGGCCGCATGGGCAGGATAGAATGGGCCCACAGACCGCATTTTGCCCGCCCCTGCCCTAGGCCATGTCTTGTGCATGGGGAAGGGAGCAATGAAGTAGCTGCATGGAGGAAGGTACGGGGATCAAGTGATGTGAGGGAGAAGGAGAGAGACCCAGGGGAGCTAACCAAGGGGAAGAATGAGGGGAAGGCGTTAGAAAGGCAGAGGAGTCAGGGAGGAGACTTGGGCAGAGAAAATGAAGATGAGGAGGAAAAGAAAAAGTGCCAAAAAGAGACAAGGGCTGGGAGGGAGGAAGAGAAGAATAGACCTGAGAAATAACGGAGGAGAGAAGGAAAAAGCAAAACTACGTAGGATTTCATTTTTTCCCAGCATTACATGTCTGTGCTGATGGGATGGCGTGCTCAGCGCAGAAACGTGGGGTCTGGTCCTTTGAAGGCAGACTGGAGGCCAGCCAGGCAAGCCCTCCACCTGGATCCAAGCCCTGGGCTAGGACCTTCATGTTTATTGAATTACCCAGGCCTCTGAACCTATCTGAGATCTGTGTTTAGAGCAATGGCATATTTACCTTATTCTTCCCTGGCTGTCCGACTGAGTGTCCTCATAGCAAAGCTCAGGCCTGGGTAATGCTTAAATCACCCAGGCCTTTGGTTGGTCACATTTTCTCCGGCTGCAAAGATCACAAAGTGATTCAACAGAAAAAAAGCCCAGCTGCACAAAAGCAGCAGGGGAGGTGAGGCCTTACACATTCCCCACCCAATTCACTAAGGGAGTTGCAAATGGGAGAGCTTAATTAGGAGCATTTAAATTATGATTTTAAGTGCCTGCAGATTCCCCCCCACCTCTGGGGAAAAAACAAACAAACCAAGGCCACTGAAAGTCAAAGCCCTAGTTAATGATACACAGCAGATCACAAAGTGCAGGCAAGGCAAAATTTCAGTTACTTTTGCTATGGGAGTCTCATCTGCACTGTCTCTAGTTCTCTTTTTCTGACTAAATATCTAGCTTTCATATTACTATTTCTGTTGTAAAGCACCGGAGAGTCCAGACACCTACTGAAATGCTACAGCTGGAAGCTTGAACCCTTGCAATCCTTGGTGTTGTGTTATTTTTTGCAAGAGGCGAGGATTTCTTAGGGTGATATCTTTTATGGGACCAACTAGGTAGTCAGGATAAAGCCAGGCAGGCTTTCCAGCATAAGACATTCTTTGTCAGGTCTTATGATGGAAAGCTTGTCTGACTATCCCAACTGCGTAGCTGGTCCAATAAAAGACCAAGACGAAGAAATCTTTGCCTCCTGCATTATTTCTGGACCATCAACTCTACATCACTCTACATGACTTTACTTTTTTTTTTTTCATGGACCTGCACAACAGATCACCTTCCTATGATGAACCGCTCCTTAATCTTTCCTGAGGTTAAAATTAGGGATGCGACCGTGTAAAATGTGTGGTGTCCAAAGGGAATGGAGTTGCCTTTACAATTGACTGCGGAGGGAAAACTTGGGCCGGCGGCGGCATTTGTCCCTGGAGGCTGTAGGAAGCTTTTACCCACTGCTGGAAGGATCGGGAGTGAACAAAGCCGATCTCTTCACCCAGGGCTCAAGAGGTGATTCTGACCGTGCTGAGGATGAGGGTGATGCAGGCCTGCCAGGCTGCGGCTTTCATCTCCCTCACCTGCCTAATGCTTTGCCTCCTGGATGGCAAATCTTTTTTGGCTGCTGCTTTCCCAGGCGATGGCGATCCACCCTGAGGATACGACATGCGCTGCCTGCTGTGACCCCCTCCTCTCTCAGGGGACAGGGTGTGGCTGCCCCCCTCATAAATAGGGATAAGAATTTACAAAATGGCAAAGTCAACAGGGATTTCTTACCGACTCCCTCTTCCAAGACCACAACCAGGGCTCACGACATGACATGAGTTTAAAACGAGCAAAAGGACGTTCTTTTTCACCCCACGTGTCGCTAAAGAGCGGCCACCAGATGTGGTGGAAGCCACCGGTGCAGGCGGATTCAAGTGACGCGTTCTGGGGGCAAAGGGACATCGCTTTGCTAGTGAGCCTGGCCGTGGGAGCCTCTGAATCGGAGCTTCCTCGACCCCTAAATGCCGGCGGCTGGAAAACCCCGCTTAGACCCCGTCTGCTCTCTGCCCGTGGGACAGGCAGAGAAGCATTGGTCATCCCTCGGCGCACGGGCCCACCACTAACTTTTTAGACGGGAGGAGACAGAAGAGGTGACACACCTGGGACAAATAATAATGAAAACGGGCAGAAGCGGAGGTCAGAGGTGCGTGACAAGAGGAGCGGAGCCCGCCGCGTGACAGGACACAGGGCTCTCGGCGCCTTCCCTGAGGAAAGGGGCACAGGCACAGCGCCCTCGGCCTGAAGCGCTGAACCCCTCAGACGTGAGGCAGCCGGGCTCGCAAGGGGGCTTCCGGAGGAAGCGGCGCTGGGCG
>NW_017729025.1:9269199-9290610 GCF_001723915.1 Gavialis gangeticus | reverse complement strand
GCGCAGCTGAGCGCAGGCCGGGGGAGCCGAGCTGGGCGCGGGGCGATGTCGGGCGCGCTGCACTTCACGGGCTGCATGAAGGTGCGCGTGGGGGAGGCGGTGGGGCTGCAGCCCACGCGCTGGTCCCTGCGCCACTCGATCTTCAAGAAGGGGCAGGTGCTGGACCCCTACGTGGCGCTGAGCGTGGACCAGGTGCGCGTGGGGCAGACCCGCACCAAGCAGCGCACGAACCGGCCCACCTACAACGAGGAGTTCAGCGCCGCCGTGTCGGCCGGCCGCCAGCTCGAGCTCGCCGTCTTCCACGACACGCCGCTCGGCTACGACGACTTCGTGGCGCACTGCGCGCTGCCCTTCGCCGACGTGCTGCGGGGCGCCGGGCCCGCCGGCGGCTTCGAGGGCTGGGTGAGTCTGCGCGCGCACCGCGTGTGCCTGCAGGCGCCTGCGAGCGCGCACACACGTGTATGTTTGCATGTGCACGCACACGGATACACACATCTGTGCGTGCACTTGCGAGCGCGCGCACACGCACGCACGCCTCCGTCCGCCAGCATGCACATGCAAGTGGACACTCACCTGCTTGCGTGCACCTGCAAGGGCACAGACTCGCACATGTGCCTGCACATGCGCGCAGACTCAAACATCTGCACACACACATACTTGCACGCAGACACGTGCACCTGCCTGCATGCAGATGGACACGCACACAGACACGTGCGCTCAGACACGCACACATCTGCCCACACACAGGTGCCTGCACACGCAGTTGCCCATGCACACCTACACATGCCTACACATACGCATGGACACGCATACACCTGCCTGCATGCACATGCTTGTATGCCCCTGCACACCCACCTGCCTGCATGCATCTGTACACACATGCACATCTGCACACGTGCCTGTATACACACATGCACCTGCCTGCATGTATCTGTGTGGGCACGCACACACCTTTCTGCATGCATCTGTGTGCACACACTCATCTGCCTGCACATGCACCTGCCTACATGTGCCTGCACACACACAGCCACACACACCTGCCTGCATGCACCTGCACAGACACATGCACCTGCCTGCACACACACACGTACACACACCTCTCTACATTGCTGTGCTTCCCTGCCTGCTCTCACCTGAATTCACCTAAGGCAGCTCCCTTCTTGGCTGGTGCTCTGTGGATGGGAACGGGGTAGTGAGCCCTGTCAGTCTGAAGTCAGGCAGTTAGCCAACATTGTCTGCAAGTCATAAAAGCTTGTGATATATCTGGTTCTGTTAGACTAAGGTGCAAAACTCCCTTGCCTTCTAGTGTGAGGCTGGGCAGAAGGCAGGGGAGATTTGCACTTTATAGAACAACAGTTCTCAAGCAGGGGCTGCGGCCCGCTTGGGGGTGCCTCGAGAGCCTTTTGAGGGTGCTGTGGGAGGCCACGCAGTGCTCGCACTCTTAGATGTGCAGATGTGATTTGCCAAATAAGCCCCAGAGGGTTTCCGGATAGGAATTCACGGTGTTAAAACATCTGCCTTGCTGCTGCTGTTCTGAGTTCTTTGCAACAGGAAAATTGCGCTAGTATTTTTTGTAGTGAAAAGATCAAGTGAAAACTAAGAGCTGGCAAGTTCTCAACGGACCTTAAGTCTCTCAAGAGGGCCAGGAAAGGTTGAGCCTAGAAAAGGTTGAGAACTATTTGTATAGATCAGAGGTGTCAAACTCCTTTGGCCCTGGGGGCCAGATGAGTGGCGCAGGACTGATCCACGGGCCAGGTGAATGGTGTGGGATGCCCCTGTGGGCTGAATCAGGCCCGCAGACTCCCTCCATGCCGGATCCAGCGTCTGTAGCGCTCGTTCTGGCCGCTCCAGGACTGCGCTGTATGTAGCTCCTGCTGAGACTGGATCAGGATGCAAGCTGCACACGGCAAGTGCCCCAGCCGTCTGGGGCGGGCACCGCATGTCGTGCAGGTCCTGGACGAGTGAAGCAGGCCCTGGGTCCAGCATGCAAGGGGTTGCAGACTGGCCCTGCGCAAGGCTGGTGCCAGGGGCTGGATGGTGTGGCCCTGGGGGCCGCTTCAACACCTCGTTATTGTCCAGTTGAACCAGAGACGTATAGCACGAGCTTTTCTAAGCTATGGATTACTTCATCAGATGCAGTGAAGAGATGGCAAGCAGAGCTTCCAAATAGAAAGCAGTGGTTAAAATACAAAGGGTAGAGAAGGGGGGAAGAAAAAGGAGCAGCTCTACTGAGAGGCAAGGGGGGTAGGAAAGAGAAAAGCAGTTAACCCGCTGAGGGACATGGACTAGTTTTTAAACCCCCCAGGGAGTGGGATAAAAGTCTGTAGTTGTGGGTTATGAAAACTTATGCTATACCTCTCTGATTCAGTTACGCTATAAGGTACACATCGACTCTGGGGATTGACTTGGGACCTTCCAGGGTAAAAGCAAGAGCTACAGCTTGAGTTGAAAAGCATCGAGACTGGAGCTGGAATGTCTCTTGTGGGTTGGCCGGGAGGGGACTTGCACACGAGCTCCCTCAGACTCTCGTGCACTTTTCCCTGTGCTCTTGAACACACGTGCGTGCACTCAGGGATGCAAGAATTCCTAGGTACTTATGCACGTGCCCCGACACATCTGGACAGGTACATGTTTGTTGGGCCAAAGTTACCCCTGCGTGTAACGGGGTTCCAGGAGCGATTCGTTCTGTATCGCACACAGCAGTTCTTGCTAAACGGCAGTACTCGCAGCTGGTTCCCTCCATTTCCAGGTAGGCGCAGTTCCCATACAGATGTGCCGTATTTCAGTCCAAACAAAGGGAACGATCTATAGGCAGGTGAAGCGCCTGCCTTTGTTTCCTTGCTAGAACAAGGCGAGTGTGACCTGTCCGGTGATGCTTCGCAGTGTGTCAGGCAGTTCGGTGTGAGAATACACACCCATTCTGGGCAGATTCAAGTGTTCAGCATTTCCCTGGAGGGAAGGCATCTACTTCCTTATCAGGGAAGGAAGCTTAGTAAGCATGGCATAACCACCACCCCAATCAAATCAGGCTGAGGATAGCTGAAAGAGGTGGCACTAAAATACCCAAGATCATATCACAAGGGGAGCTGCCAGTACTTCCCTTTCACATTTCAGTATCAAGGCAGAACATAATCTCGTATTGCAAACTGTGAGAACAATGATTGTGTGTCTGTAGAAAAAAGTGCCAGTAATGAGGCCATTAATGGGAATTACTTTGCCACTTATCACCATCACAGCCCAGCATATTAAGCGCTGTACAGGCAAGTGCAAGGTCCCTGCTCCATGGACCTGCTGCCGGTGCTGGGAGTGCAGCGTCGTGTGTGCATCCCTAAATTAGCATTGGTCTAGCTAGCTTGGGTACCGGTAGCAGCCAGGCTGCAGCAGTATAGAGTGGCCTGATCATCTGAGCACTTGCCCAACCTCTTGTGCAGGTTTGCGGGTCTGTCTCTGAGTACTTCCATGTTTCCGGGAGCCAAACTAGCTAATTTAAGTCAGGGTGGAAGTGGACTTTATAGACTAACCCAGTGATTCTCAAGCAGGCTGCCGCAGCCCCCCCGGGGTTCCTGAAGATCCCTTCAAGGGTGCCATGCGGTGTCATGCCACGTTAGTACTGTGAAGCGTGCAGACATGATTCATGAGATAAACACAGGGATTTGAGATGGGAATCCATAGTGTTACAATCATTCTGACCTGGTGTGGGCTTTCTGAGTTCTTTGCAAAAGAACTGCCCTGTTATTTTTCTGTAGTCAAAAACAGAATCAAAGCTAAGAGCTGGCATTTTCCAAGGAGGTGGCTGGGTGGTAACTCTAAGGAGTTGAGAACAACTGCAGTAACCTTAGGTCAGAGTGCACCTCTCCTTGCCTTCTCCTAGACTTCAGACTACCATGGCTCACTACCTCTCTCGAGCCAATTTAGAGTCAGCTCCAATATCGTTGTGACGCAGTGCAATCCCATCCCATAGAGCAGGGGTGGGCAATTATTTGGGCTGGATGGACACTTAGCGAGTATTGGTGAGCTGTCAGGAGCTGGGTCAGTACCCTTTCCCCATGCCCCACAACAGCTCACCAAAACTCCCAAGATGACTCTGCTCAGCGCTTGGCTGGGCGGCTGTCCTGCGATCCCAGGGTCCCCTTGGAGACTCGCAGGACTCACCTGGGCATGGCACACAGGATGGGGCCTGGGCAGGAAACGGCATCTGGGAGTGCGACGGGTGGGGCCGGGATTTTGGGGTGATGACAGCACGGGGCCAGGGCCCAAGGCACAGCTGCACTGTGCTACCCGCAGTACCAGCACCTGTTGCAAGGACATGCAGGCAGTGGATCGCAGCTCGGTCCTGGGCCCCAGCCCTGCGCTGGCTCATCCCACTCTTAGACGCTGCTCCTCACCTGCCCACAGCCCCATCCCATCCACCCGGCCGCACGCTCTGATCATGCGGGTCCTGCCCCTGGCAGTGGGTGCAGGGCGATAGGCTGGGGTGCCTGGCCAGAGGAGGTGGCGGTGGCAGCAGTCAGGAGGAGCTGCCACCACCACTGGGGCTGCTGAGAAATGAGGCTGGCCACCACGCTGCCCCTGCCCCGCTGTGCACACGGGGGCAGTGGGACCAGCCGCTCATGCCGTGGTCCAGTTCTGTCACCTGGAAAAGAGGTGGCAGAGTCAAGATGCTTGTCATGCAAGGGGAAGTCTGCAGAGTGCTTTGGATGTGTCTGATTGTTTCAGTGAGCGGCTCATTTTTTAGCAATGCATTTAGAGCAATACATCCCCAGGGGTGCATGCAACAGTAGGTGCCTTACACTGGTAGCTTTAATTCCCCACCCAGAATGGAGTTGTACTGCTTTAGTGAGACCAGTGGAGTCAGTGTTACAGCTTTTTTGTGGGTAGACAAGACCTAACAACTAATGTACCCCTGTTGTCCTATAGCTCATCAAGCTATTATAGTGCATTTTTGGAGGGGGGGAAAGAGCCATCCTAGGCTGTGCTGGCATCCAGATGTGGTGATCAAAGGATATAAGAGTTAGTAAAAACATAGAAATTCTGACAGTTAAAAAAAATTCATTATTCTGCATAAAAATAAAATGGAGACATTTCGGAATTTTTCGTGGAAAGGGAATTCCAACAAAAAAAAATCTGTTTTGGAAAAATATCAATGTTTCCATTCAATATTTGCAGAATAAAAAGGAGGGACTGGATGCCCCGACCCCACAGGCGGTCTCCCCAGGGCTGTGCCGTGCCCTGAGTGCAGTCCCAGAGAAATGACCATAGAGTCAGTGGTGGAGGAAGGGAAATGTCCCCTGCCACCGAAAAGGGAGCCTGGAAGTCCTGAGAGCAGCAGCTTGAGCTGGACTTTCTGGCTTTCGGCTCCTTGGAGAGGTCCTGCAAACTGTGTGGTCCTAAGTCTGGGACAGTCTGCACAGCTGAGCTCTCCCAGATTGGTGCACCTCAGAATGCATGTTGGTTTTGATAAATGGGCATTTTCTGACAAAACCCCCTGATTTGTCAAAAAATCTTTGGCCACCTCTAGTGATAACGGCAGACACAAGAAGGGGCAAGTTTTGCAGACTGTGTGTTGCTACTGGCCCTTACCGGAAGACCTGGTAGGTGTGATGATTCACAGATGGATCACAATCCTACAAGTTCAACCCCAAACTCTTATGTGTATGAGTAACTTAGTGCATATGAGTTGTCCCTGTGCATGTGCTTAAGCATGTGAGTCTTCACCCTGGGAAGCGGAAAAGCAATGCTGTGGATGTAGTTTGCACTGAAATTCGTGCTCAAGACTTAACGGGGCCCCTTACAACTCTTCAGTTGGTTTGGTTGGGTTTTTTCTTGACGTGCCTCTCCTAAACAGTGTTACAACAGCTTGATTACTTCTGCATTTGCATATGCATTCTGGAATACAATTTACATTAATTTTACTTGCGTCAAATTTTACAAAGGCATGTCAACAGTGAAAATTTGTAGTGAGACTCTGCTTCCTATTCCCTGTCACTTTTCTCAGCCTGTCAAGTGATGGAGCAGCGAGCGTGCAGTCAGTCTCTTGAGCTAAATGTCAACCTGCCACTCGTACACCTCGGCGTAGATCAAGTGGGCGCGTCTCTCTCTCTCCCCTGTCGCGTACCTTTGCATAGGCATTTACTTACTGGCAGAGTGGGTGTAACACTTTACCAAACACGAATGGAAGCAGTTTGTATTCATTTTGCACAGGTGCAAGCAGCTCACCCAGGTGCAAGTGAGCAGAGCATAAAGGCCATTGTTGTCATCCGGCTGCTCCTGAATAACGATTTGCATCCAGATTGCATTCCTTATTTCAAAGCATTTATTTAGTTATTCCAAACCAGATACTGGATGTTTGTTTAATAAACTTTATTTGATGTCGTGCACTGTTTCCCCTTACTTTTCTTCCCGTACCCAGTGAGGGAGATGGATGCCACCCAAATGTCATCGGTAATCTAAAGTATTGAGTTGTACCCGAACGAGGAACTGTTCACAGCATATCAGTACCAGATATCTTAATCTTCATTCCTGTGTCTTACAGGATTTATATAGCAGCTATAGTAAATATTAAGCATTAGACAAATAGTAATTGTTAAGAGTGGGTCAGAATAGCCTTGAGTTGTTGTTGTTGTTGCTAGGGAGTGATTGATTGTTTCAAAGGTTGTCCGTCCACCGATAGAGTGCTGCTGGCACGTTATAAACTGTCTCAGGTCTCTTTTAAGCTTTGATTTGGGCAAAGGCGAAGGGAAGGCATTCGCTCTGTCACTCATGTGTCTCCAAAAACTGCTAGCTGTGCCTGTATATAGCAGATAAATGGATGGTTAGCAGGATGGGTTTGGAACAAGGAATACATCCTATCAATCTTATTTCCATCTGTCCACAGCGTGGATGCTAGGACAGCAACTCATTAACAGTTTGCTTGCTTTCAGTGAGGGCTGAAAACTAGCATTGTTTCTCCCCAGTTCCTTTTCAGGAAGACTAGTTTGTTTTTTAGTTTCTCCTGTAGCCCTTTGTAGGGTTCTGATTTTTCAGTAGCAAGTGAACAAGCGTTTTGCCCCTGTTTTCAGTCTGCTCAGTACAAGAAGAAAATTATTTGCAAAGCATCAATTCTAAGTCCTGTGCAAGACCTAAAGGGGTATGTCTACACATGCATTAACGCACCATAGGTACTGCGCATTAACTTTAGTACCTGTGGGTACCTATACACAAGCATGCTGGCACTCCAGCGCGTCGGAGCAGACTTGGTTGAGTTTGCATCGAATGAGCTTTAGTTCAAGTGCCCCCACCACCATTTTTAAGCATGGGAATGCCAATACAGGAGGCGCAGTGGCACTTTAATTAGAGCACTGGCCCCTCATTCCCAGAGCACATGTAAAAGTGCCCTGTAAAAACAGGTACTAACTGAAAGCGCAGTAACCAGCGCTGCCATGCAGTAGTGCCAGCGCATGCCTTTTTAGTGACACTAATGAGTAGTAGATTAATTCGACTGTACATTAGTGCAGTAGCACAGCTTTTGCTGTGACGCACTAATGTACAGTCGAGTTAGTCTGCTGTGCGTTTAATGCCTTGTGTGGATGCGCCTAGCAAGGACATAGTCCCCTCCCAAAAGTTTCCATAGTCTCAGCAGATGAACAGCGCATTTTGTTGCTAACCTAATATAGAAAAGTGTTGCCAGCATAGTTCTGCAACATCGCATCAGATAAGTGCTCCTGCTATGGTTAGAGCTCCTGCCAGCAAACACGTCCTTCTCATTTTTCTTTTCGGAGGTACTAAGCTTGGTTTTTCCTGAGATGGACTGTCGTCATGATGGACTTCACAGAAGTATATTTTTAAAGGGAGATTTGAATGAAGAGAGGGAAAGCTTCACAAAATCCAAAATCAGACTGTAGGGTTCAGAGAGAAGTGTGGCCATTTGCTTATCCATCTATGGCAACCTGCTGCTGCAAATAGCCATTCTTACTATTTGGCAGCATCTTCTGTCTGAGACCAAACTAGCTCTAGTTCTCACATATGGCGTTTAATTTGATTTGCCCAACAGCCATTTATATAGGTTACATTTTCTCCATTTATACAGGTTTGTGATTTGCTCAACAGCCATTTATATAGGTTAGTTCCTCTCCCACTCATCTAATATATTGTAAACTCCCTCCACCTCTGCACTGCTAAGTAGGTTGGAGATGAGACCATTTACTCTGATATAAAACAGGAATTAGACAAAGTGTTGTTCCCCATTTTTATCCATTTTTGCCTGGGCTTTTCTTCTTTATTTGGCTATATTAATACAAGTATGCAACAGCTGGGCTTATGATGGGTGTGCGGGAAGATGTGCCTTTGAAGCTACCATGCTGTACTCCAGAATTTCAGCATCTATGGTGAGGTTTTAAATGGCCATTGCATTGGGCATCTGAGTTAAATACTAACTAGCTCGCTGGTGAACAAGCCAGGGAGGAAACGAGAGGAGCGGTCCTGTGCAGTCCACTTGGCAGCGATGGCTCTTTTCAGCCTTACAAAGGAGAGCTGGTCTAAATTTTCTGGCAAAACCGTTTTTCATCAGGAAATGCTGAAGCCGTGGAAGAGAGGCTTTTTGTGAGAGTGTACCAGTTTCAAATAAACTTTTGTTCAAAAAAGTTTTTTGTTGAGTTGCTGGACTTTGCGTTCGAAACAGAAGAGAGCAGAGAATGGCCCACGTGAGTGCCCCAAGCTCTGAGCATTGGCCGCTCTGTGATCTTTCTCCATCTTTTACCAGAAAGGTATCATTTTTAATCCCCACATAGACTTGGGGCTTTTTTTCCCTAAACCTTGTCCATACTTTTGTGTGCAAGCCGTTCCCTGCCTACCTCCAGTCAGGCGTAGGGGGTACCTGAGAACTGCCACCACATTTCTCTTGCAGCCGGCCCACGTTGGAAGCCAAATGTTGGGAACTGTGAGAAAAACACTGTAAGCACCCAAACCCAAGAGGCAGGTGACCAAGCCTACCACCCCCTGTTGTCGTACCCGGATGCCTGTTTCGGGTGGTGCCTCCTTTGTGGGCAGAGCTGAGAAGAATACAGCTGTTTTTCTTACTTGGTAATTTGACCGCTGGTGATCTTGTCCTTGGCAATTGTAGGGCGTGATCTTGTCTTTGACAATCACAGAGTTATTTTTCCTGCTGTCCCTTTTGTGGTTGCCACACGAGGTCATGAGTGGCATTGGTAGCACTTAGCAGAGTCCCTGCTTAGAGGTTGAGGGGGTGAACTTGGGGTTTGCTAACCTGGGCTCGGATTCTGCACACACGTGTGCAACGGGGCTGGCATGTCTGTAAAGTTATTGCTGCCCATCAGCATTTGCAGACCTGCGTTTGTGGTCATGGCATATAAAAGAGGCTGCTTGCTGGGAATGAGGACCAGGCACCAGTTCTCAGTAGGATAAGGAAGCGGGGCACCTTAGGAAGCGTTGTTCGGTAGGACTGTTGTAGCTTTGGGGGGGGGGAGGCTGTGTGTTTAGCTGTTACCACACAAGTGTTTTTGCAGTGCTGCATTTTCACCAAGCTTTCTCTTTTGAATGATTTCTGAGAAGCAAGTGGGTTGCAATCCATTTTGAGCGTATAGGCAAGAAAAGGCTGTCGAGGGGACAGCCTGGACTATTAAAATTGCCAGGAGAATACCTACCAGTTGACAAGGGAATACTTACCAGTTTGTATTGCATTTAAACTATAAATACAGTTTAAATTGCATTGGGCATCTGAATTAAATACTAACTAGTTCACTGCTGAGCAAGCTGGGGAGGAAATGAGAGGAGTGGTCCTGTGTAGTCCACTGGCAGCGATGGCTCTTTTTAGCTTTGCAAGGAGGGCTGGTCTGAATTTTCTGGCTAAACTGTTTCTCATCAGGGAAATGCTGAAGTCGTGGAAGAGGTGCTTTTTGTGAGAGTGTACCAGTTAAAATTTGAACTGGTAGATATGAGAGTACCTACCAATTTACAAGTTGGTCTACTAAAAGATATCAGTTTCACCCAAAGAGCCTTGTCTGCCTGTGTCCTTGGGTCAACTGGGCTACAACCTACACCCCTGTACCAGTTTACAAAGTATTCGATAGGGAAGCATATCTCTTTGCCAAGGTGAATGATACTCTGTTTTCTCTCTTTCCAGCGTCTAAAAGTTCCTTTGATGTCGTCCGCTTGATTGGAGCTATTGTGCTCTGCTGATATAATTAAGGAATCTCCAGCGCTTTTCTGTAACCCTGGAAAAGGGACAAGCAGAGGAGATATCAGAGTCAGTCTCTAAGCACTTCTGTAAATCATTCAGCGTCAAACATCAGGCCTCCTTGCTCTAAAAAATCTCAGCCCGCTTGGAAATCCCGGGACAGGCACAGCAAATATTTAGGTGTCATAAACCTTTAAATGAATAGGTCTCTTACTAGTTGGAGAGTTAGATCTCCACTCTGTCCCTCCTCCCTCTTCTAAAGATCAAGGAAATAGTGGTGGCCTAGCAGCATTAACCAGCGTGCCTGAAGCTGCTGTGTTTGGTGGGTTGGGTTTTTTTAAAGTCAGACAAGCAATATAAAGCTCTGCTATCCCAGCAGTATTTTTTGTTTGATGTTTTGAGATATTTTCTGCATATAAATCCAGCTGCTGAATAAAAGAGAGTTTAGTTTTAAAGCCAGCAAACCTTCCTAAGGCAGATGCAGCTTCTACCGTCATTGAAAGCGCTTTTGCTAGTACAACTGCATCTACACTGAGGCTTTTGCCCATATAGAAACATTGCATTTATCACTCCTTGCCATACAGAAAACATTTCTGCTGTACGCCTGCAAAGTTCTTGCAAGCACTTGGTTTCGTTATTAAATCGATTGGTGATAGAATCCTGGATATAAAGATTCCTCTCCAAATATCTAATAAAGAAAAGATCCGTCACCATTAGATAAGGGTTCAGGCATATGAACCACATCCCCTTGGAGGAGAAGGCAGTGGGGCTTTATTTTGCGTCTGCTGTTGTATGGTATTGCCTGGCATGCACTTGGACCCTGTTGTACAGGGACAGGAGTCTGCAGTGACTTGCCGCTCTGATGCCGAGTGCTGGACTTCATTTGCTGCAGAATTAGAGCATGCACAAAGGCAGATATTGTGGAGAAGCTAACATGCAGTCAATTCCCATCCCCTTTTGTCCCATAGTAAGTCATTTGTATAGCCATACTCCAGGAGATAAAGGTCTTGTATAAAAATAAATGTTGAACAACTTTAAAGTGGTGTAGTTAAAGCAGTACATGCTCCTCTATTGGAACATGCTTGTATGTTATACCGGTGCTTTACAGGCACAGCTGTTCCCATATGGGAAGAGGTATAACTTATACCAGCATGGAAGAGCGTTATGTTGATATAACCGGTGTACCCTCCCTAGGAGTTGTGCCAGCTTAAACACATGGTTTAAAAAAAAAAATCACACCTGTCACTGATTTTACAGTGGTGTATACTGGTGTGCAACCAGCTTGCAGGGTAATGGGAAAGGGATAAAATAGCCAAGCCAAGTAGTCAGGATATGATGACAGGCATCTTATAAACTTCCTTCTGTTGATTTTTCGCACTGTGCATAGTTAACCCAGGGATCTCAGTTTTCCCAAGATAGTCTTAAGGCCATGAGCTTAGTAGAACTAATACCTGCTTTAACACACACACATGCACACGCACGTGCATGTGCGCTTGTGTTTCTACTTAGATTGTCAGCTCCCTGGTGCAATGACACACACTCACGCGTGCACGCTTGTGTTTCTACGTAGATTGTCAGCTGTCTGGTGCAACGACATACACATGCACGCTTGTGTTTCTACGTAGATTGTCAGCTCTCTGGTGCAATGACACACATGCGCACGCTTGTGTTTCTCCTTAGATTGTCAGCTCTCTGTTTCAAGGCCCATCTTCTTGTGCTGTAGCACTTAAGCACAGCGTGGTGCTATTCCATGACTACAAATAATTACCTGTTCAGGACAGTAGCAAACCCCAAATGTCTGGGGCTAGGAAGAAGCTGAGCAACCAAGTAAGTTGTTTCATTAAACTGTCCACAAAGCTTCCTGCCGTTCCTCTGAAACACCTGGCATTAACCAATATTGGAAACAGAAATCTCAGCTAGAGGCAGGACCACTCTGGGCTGGACTGGTTCCTGTTTTCCTAAAACAATATCATAGAAAATATTTCTAAATCTCTTTTTCCTATCTCATAGTTTTGGTTTTACCTGCTTGCTTGTTTGACTCTAGAATTAGTCTGTGTTTTTGGCAGTGCTGCATTTCTTCTCTCTCGCCTGCTCTCTTTGAAATGAACCCCAAGACCTGATGTGAGCAAATCATCCGGAACTTGACTTGTGTGCGACTCTCTCCTTTGCTTTTGCTTTTTAAACCTTTTTTTTTTTTTTATCAGTTGTGGACTTTTAATTTGAGAAACTTGTTTTCTTCCCAGAGCCAAAAAAAAGGAATAATTGCCACTGTCTGTATTGTTTTAAGGTCCGTAGCCCCACCATGCTTGGTGTTGCTATATGAATAACATAAAGGCAGTCCCTGCACCAGAGAGTTCAGAGTCTGGGCTAGTGACAGTCTGCTACAGGTGGCGAAACAGATAAACTGGAGTGCGGTGGCGATAAAGATGAGTGTGTATGTTTGGTTTCATTCATTATTTCGTGGATGAACTAGTCACACCTTCTGGCTAGCTTCGGCAAGACCCTAATATCTTGGTATACACAGGCAGTTAATTAGGGGTAGATGTTCAGGAATGTATCAATCTAGAGTAAGTGTGTCATTCCACATTAATTTATTCTGTTTAGGGTTAAGTTCATTTGGCATGAGGTCCTCTGGTGCCACAATAAGAGCCTCCTTTGGGCGGTAGGCAGGCAGGAATAGAGATGATTTTCAGTTCACGCTCCATTCTTTGCAGTCAGTTTTGCTGGATGCTTCGATCCGCCAAGAGTTGTTTGTAGGCACCATGGCAGAAGCAGATGTTTAAGGACAGGTGAGGTGAGGTAAGGAGGTGGCTACTCTGGTACTTTACATGGGCAGAGGGCAGAGTAGAGATGCACCTTATAGACTAATTGAATGAGAGATGCAGAAGCTCTTGCTTATAACAGTTTATGCATCTCAGATCCAGTTAGTCTATAAGGTGCATTTTTACCCTGACGTCAGGCTAACATGATTAACTACCTCTCTGTGCTCTTTGGATGGGGAAGTTCTTCCCAAGTGGAAAGAACATTTATTGTTGTGAGGAATAAAAATCAGGTGTTGGTAATTCAGGGACAGCGTCTTCAAGTTGCCATGCTTTGCTAAAGAGAGAGAGAGAGCCTGGCCAACGCAGGGCCTGAATCTGCTTTGGCTTCCTTGTGTCAGGAAAGGCAAACTGTTGCAACTCATGACATAAAAGCCAGGCTCTCGACATTTCCCTTTTTTCTGGCATTTATTTTTAGCACCCCCCCTAATGAATGTCACCGTCTTCCTCTTGGCAGCCTGCTGTAAAATGCCAGGCTGCAGAAAGTTTGTGTTTTGCAAGACTCCATTCATCAGAGGGGCCGTGCTCACGCTGCTTCTGCTTTCACATTCCCATTTTACACCAGTCGGTCTCTGTTGACATCAGTGGAGCTATTCCCGGCTTGCACCCCTGGAGCTGGGAGCAGTCTCCAGGCCAGCTTTCCTTTCCCTCTTATGTGTAGCAAGGATATTTAATGGTAACAGGGTTATACATTATTTACTGAGCACAGCAAGTGTGTGCAGAGCTGCCAAGAAAGACGGAAACGCTGCCTTTTCCCCAACAAGTCATTATTTAGGATCAGCGGTTCCCACTCTGTGGTACGGGTATGACAAGTGGTACGCAGACAACCTGTCGGTGGCACGCTTTAACAGATTTATTACGATTGCTTTATCTGACAAAAATTTACTGGCAGTACTTAAGGTTGAACTGAAAAAATTGCTGCTGGTGCTTAAGATTGTATTGTTTTAAATTGGCGGTGTGCTATCTGTCAAGAGTTTGGAAACTGCTGATCTAGGTCACTGAAGACCATGAAGAAATGAGCCCAAAGTTAGGGGCTTGTCACTTTTTTGTACTATCATTTGGCTAATGTAACAACCACAAAAGGTCAGGTGCACAAGATTGGAGCATCTGCTCATTGATGACTCTTCCAGTTACTCCCCAAATCTTTAGAGAATGGTAAAAAAAATCCCATTGGTTCTTGCAGTATACCAGGAGGAATAGGAGACTCTTTTCAATTCCAGTAAAATGGGTGTCAAGGATATATCCACATCCTGTGGGCCTGATCTAGTCTGCGAGGTCAACTCTGTGCTGTTCATCTGGCCTGTGGACTACTTCCACATCCCTGCAGTCCAGGGAAGGATCAACCAGCAGCTCTCTCTCCTTTATTACAAGAAATACTTAGTTGGGTGGCTGCAGCTAGGAGAGATGACCAGTATGTTGTGGGAGGGGATGTAGTCCTCTGCCTGGCAAGTGCCAGCCCACTTAGTGCTAAGTCCTGAACTCTCTGAATATTTGAACTCTATCCAGGGATGTGTAGGTAGTGCAGCGGTGCTGTCTTTTCCAGGGCTGAGCCATTGCATCAACATCTTTTTCTTCAAATCACATTATTTTGTTGGACTGAGAGACAGCAGCTATGTTTTCATTGTTCCAAACTTCATTGAGAGTTATCAGAGTATGTGCTTTCCCTGCTAAAGAAAGGATATAAGAAGTAGGGAACGTGCCTCTCCGTCTTGTTTGAATAGCAGCTATTCAGACATTTCCAGTAACAAGCCTAGCAGTGTGAGGCAGAGTGTAGAAGTTCAGGCTACATTTCCTGTATGGCAAAAAACATTTTTCAGTCCTGAGCCCACTGTAAGCAAAATGCATGGATGCCTACACATGGCCAGATGCTGCTGGAAAAACAGTGTATACAAGTCTATTATTGCAAAATGAAACGTAGCACGAAGCAAAATACAGTAGGTGCATCTACACGCATGCTTTATAGCTCCGCAGTAGAGGGTCACTGTCTACACAAGCGGTGCTATTAGGCTGGCAAAAACTAATTAACTCCACCATAGGATAGTACTGCCCAACACAAGGACTATCCTACAGGTGAGGTATTTACTCCACTGCAACGCATGTGTAGACGGTGACTGGGTCTGGGTAGGGTATGACAGTACCACAGTGTGCGGGTTGCCTGCTGTCTAGCCCCACACTGTAGCACCCTCATGCCCCAGCCAGCCCCTCTGCAGCATGTTAAGCCAGGCTGACCCCCTGAATCCCCTGCCAGCCAGGGCTGCACCACCCAAGCTCAGCCCGGGTGCACGTGTAAACATTGTGCCTGGGAGCAATATACTCCAGCACGCACTTTGCTGGAGTTTATTGGGGCACACTCATTGCACGTGTAACAGTGAGTGGCAGAATCTTCAGTCCTTCTGCTTGGACAGAGATATGCAAATGGCCTTGTCCAGACTGGGTTTTAAAACTGTTTAGATAACATGTTAAATGGACATTAACACATTAAAAAAAATGACCCTGCTTTTAGTATAGTCCATGGTTGAATATCAAGAGTTGACCATGACCAGTTTTACTCAAGTTTACCAGGATTTACTCTGACTCATGTTAACATGTTTTTAAACACCACTCATTGTGTTTAACTAACTTAAAAACCATTTCCAGCACCATTCACTCTCCTGGGCTAGAGAAGCCAAGGGAAGAAATGCACACGTGTAGCTGTATCCCTTCCGACTTTCAAGTCAACTGTACATAAGCATTTGTAACTTTTATACTATAGAAGGGAATAAGTCTGAACAAGCTTGACCGCTAGGCCCTTATTCTGCAAGCCATTTGAGTGTGTGGGTAACATTTAAACATGCAAATAGTCCCAAAAAAGTCCTTTGGGATTCTCACGTTCTGAAAATTGTGCATGGTCAAAGGAACTTGCTTAATAAAATCCTAACTAAACATGCAGTAACTAGAGTTACTGTGCAGTAGTGATGGCGCACAGTTTTTTCATGCTGCTTAGTGCTCATTAGCCTAATAACACTGCACAATAGGTGATTAGCATGGTTTTTAATTGCCGCACTACTACGCAGCGTTATTAGGCTAATGCGCAATAAGTGTCACATGTAGACACACCCACTGGGTCCTGTTTTCAGGATCAGATTCCTTACTTTATAAATTTTTCTCTTATTTTGTATTTTGTCCCGTACACTCAAGAAAGTCAGTTGGTGTCCTTCTGGGGAGGGAAGGTATTTCATGGGGGGCTATGTAAAGGCTGCTTATTTGCAAGTGATCTCAGCATTTACTGCAGCTCTCATTTCCCTTCGTCACGTCCAAGCGCCTACATCTAAGCAGAGTGATTTATAGCTAGGATGACTTTGGTATTTTGCTTATTTTTAAAAAGGCATAACTCTTACTTCTCTTCTTGCTGCGTCTCACGTTCCAACAGCAGACTTGTCGCGGCCGTTAGTTTTCCGGTGGTGTTAGTTCTCACTTGAATCTCATGCTCTGACACCCCTCTTTCTGCCTCAGAAAAGGGAAATTAGTTGAGAAAAGTCTAAAGACATTTGAAATGTGCTGTTTTTACAGCACCTTTGTAGACCATATCATTGGCTCTTGGAAGAGGGTTTTAAAAGGCTCTCTTAATTCCCCTGACAGCTCCCCCGTGATGCTTGATACCTGGGCAGTGCAAGTCCCAGGGTTCATGTACATAAGAGCAGAGCAGCTGTCACTGTTGATTAACCCATGGTGTATAAAATAGGTTGTTTTCGCGTGGTTCAGAGAAATGTCTGCAAAAAAAAAAAAAAGTGCTTTGGCCTCAACAGTGTTGGAAAAGCTAGTACGTAATTACAGACTCTCACAGAGAAGAAAAGCATCTTTTTTAGTCAGCCATGTAGCAGTTGCAAGTTTTTTAACGTGGCCTTATTAATTTGCACTTTGTCTCTCACAGTATTCAGTGACTGTTTCCACAGGAACAGCTCTCTACAATACACTCTGTTGCGGTTTGCTAGGAAGCCACAGTAGCAGCAGGTATTACTTTCAAAATGCACCAAATCTTTCCATCTCTTACTTTGAATTTTCCAGTTGCTTCTTATTTTTTTCAGAAGTTTTACCTCCCTTTTATTAGGTGCAAAGTGGCTTAAGAGTATTCTTGTTGGGTTCGTGCCCAGAGTGCTTACAAGTGCTCAGATTCCCGCAGATCGGAGTAAGAGCCTGATTTTGGGGCTACCGTTCAGCACAGTCGATGGAGCGAGGCCAGCCAAGGACCTGACTCGATCTGGATAATCCTGTCTTTGGCTGATGGATCCCTAGGAACTGGGTGCTAGCCATCTGCCTTTATTTAGTTAGTTTTTCAAGACATGCTGCCCATATATTGCAGGCTTGAGCTTTGCCTTCTGTTATAACACTTGCTCACTTTAAAGATGTTTTGAATGGATTTACTGAAAAGATTTATGAAAATGATCTCTCTCCAAGACTTTTATCCTTTCCTACTCAAACCTCTCTGGGTGCAAATCTGTGGTGGGAATTTAGGATTTTTATTGGGGGGGGTGGGAAATAAATCTTGGTGGGAGACTTTAGGCTGCACTTCTGCAAGAGCCTTGTCTTGTCAATAGGAAAAGAAGACTGCAGTGTAAAGGGGCATGCATACAGGATAGCAAGGCGATTCTTTCTGGGGCTGTATGTACACTTCTTCCACTAGCTAATGTTGGTAAGAGTAGGAATTAAAAGCATGTGCCTTTATCAAATAAAATACACCAAGACTGACTGCATGCTGCAATGACAACAGAGCAGAAGCCAACTGCACATAGGCAAGCTGATTATGTATTAAGCGGAGCACCTGATAGCTGCTCTCCTCTTCAACAGGACCGAAAACTACTCTCCTATGAGGGAGCTTTGCATGCTGGGACTTGTAGTATTCTCAGGCAACGTTTCTGCAGTAAAGATGGTGGCATTTACTTGGTGCACGGTGGCACTTTAGGAGCCGTGCCATGGTTTGGCAGTGCCTGGAGTTGCAGTGGAGTGCAGTGAGCAGCAGTGCCCCCATATACGTCAGTAGTGCTGGTTTTTCAGTAGCATCAATATTGTACATAGAAACTTGTCACACTTTATTATACCCTTTCACTTTTGCAGGCACCCTTTTTTTGCTTCTTTACCATTGCTGTACCTCAAACATGTCATCTGAAATGCTGCTTCAGCTTGAAGTGCACTTTGGGAGGGAAGAGGGACATGCCTGATCACATGGCAGATGCTACCAGATGCCAGCGCATGCTGCCTAAAGGCTCGCAGTCACATGTTTATACCAGAAGTGCCTCATTTTGCAAATTTAGGTTGAACATTGAGGTCAGCTATTTCCACAGCAGCAATGCACCTCTTCCTGGGCACCGGTGACCTGCATGGGTCAGGAGGCCAATATTCTTCAAGCCCCTTCCTGTCGCAGCACAACCACTGGAGTCTCAGCTTTGACTGTGAGGTCACAAGTGCATGATGAGGTCATCTCCCACGTCTTGCTTGGCCAGATGACATCATTGATTGTGCTCAGACTGACCCTGGAACTTGACAACAGCCCCTTCACGTGGCACATAACTTCTGATAATACCCCCAAATGTTTAAATTAATCTCTTGCTATAGAAAGGTGGCACAAAATGCAGATAGTTAAAATTCTCCAGGAAGAAAACCCCCTTTAAAATGTTATGCTTTTACTCCCTTTTAAGTGAATTATTTTATTTAAAAACTGAGAGAGAGCAAGTTCTATTTTAAAAATTTGTTTGCAGTTGGTAATAGCAAGTTTGGTTTTCTTTTCCCCCCACCACCTGGGAATACAGAGCCCAGGGATGTTGTAAGTCGAAGCCTGGATCCCATCCCAAACCATGTTTTTGCTGAATAAATGTGAAAGCGTGTTTCCCAGAGCTGGGCCGGGTAGGGTTCGAACACACATGTGAATGGCAGCCTCGAAAGGTCTTTGGGGTTAAGAAGTTGCCCTTACACCCAAGGACTGGTAGACATGGGCATGCCATAGCACTTCTGATTGCATCTTTTTAGGAACACCTATTTGGGGAGGCTCTTTGGCACAGGTTGCTACTGCTTTAACTATATATTCTTGAGGGTCATCAGGGAGATGTGTTCAAGTAGCTACTAAGATCTAGGGGGCAAAACATGTCTAGTCCATAATATTGGTAAGCATCAGAAAACTGGCAACGGCAGGAAAGAGTGTCCTCAACTAACTTGATTCAGTCTATAAAGGTGCAGCTCAACCTTGTCTTCTGGGAAACAGCACGATTAACTCTTGACCTGGCAAGAATCTCATAAGCACTAACGGTTAGACATGTCCATGCCGTCATCACCTAGATTCATACAGAGACCCTGACCCAACCTCCGAAAAATCCTTACCATTAATTGCTCCCTTTTAGAGAGCCCAGTGAGCTGAGCAGAGGTTTCGGTGCGCTAAGTAAGTGGGTGCAGCTACAAGTGTGAGCTCCCTTGTACTTCAGGAGACCATATCTGAAAACATCGGTCTTATATGTGCCTCTGCTCAGTCATAGGAAACCTCAGCTTTGACAAGACTACTCTCAGTGAGCTACACGGTTGTAAGCAAAATGAGGTCTTTTCCTGAAATGGCTCCAACAGCAACAATTTCCTGGCAATGCAAGAGCAGAGTTTTTATAATCATTAGGATGAGAGAGTTTCTGTCTTTTTTTGTTATAGGAGGAGAAAGCAGCCGAGTCTCAGTTTTTGGAGACTCTGGAATTAAAAGTGCTCCATGGTCATGGATACTGGGGACGGCTGGATGTGGCGAGGCGGTGGCTGGAAGAGGCCTGGGTTGTATTCCCAGTTCTGCTGCTGGCTTTCCTATGGGATAGCTTCTAGCATGTGTGCTCTGTGCCTCCGTTTCTATATTGGTAACAGAGAGAGAGAAATGCTTACCTTCTTTGAAGACCTGTAGGTAAAAGGCACAATATCTATATCACAACACAGCAGGACCATCTGCATAGGCAAGGCAGTGGTTGTAACGGATGTTCCTCGACTTCGTACAAAAACAAATGAAATATTTGCCATCCAGCACCCCGAGTTTGGAGTACTGTTAGCCCAACCAACTGCATGCTGCCTCTCCTGATTTAATCTAATACGTGCAGAGATCAAAACCCTAACGAGCTGTTTTAAGATGCAGTGAAGCAAGACTTCTTGTGTCACTCTAAAAGATTGCATTTTAGCTTGTAGCTCCCAGTTTCCTGCCTTTTGAGATGAAGGCATCTAGATATGCAGTTATCAGTCTTAGGGGGTTTTTTCCTTGTGCTTTTCATGGTAGTGACAAAGCACTACAAATAGCTGGGCTTTTCTAATGAAGTCGCTATCACTATAGCATGATGGTACGACTTTTACTGTAAATGGTAGGAAGCTGCTTGCCTTGGCAGGCAAGATTTCTAAGTATTGTGGTATTATAAAGGCTTAACAGAAGAGTAAAATCTTCCATCTCTTTGATGTTTAATAGCCCAAATGACCATACCCAGGCCTCAACAATTATTAGTTTATTTAGTGAGTAGTTTCCCAGTAGAAAAAAAGCTTTTAGGCAAGAATGGAAGAGAAGCAATGCCACAAAGTGAACTGAAATGTGATAGCTGATTAAAAGGAGCTCCTAGAATTGGTTTGTATGATTAATACATTCAAGATTACATCACAACCCTGTAGCAATGACCAAAATTATGTAGCCTAGTTTTTTGTATCAGAGAGCAAAATCATAAAAGAACATAGCCAAGGAAAGGTACTCCGATCACAGACTGTTTTAGCTGCATATATCCTAGATGAGCCCCATACGCCTCTCTAGCAGGAAAGCTTTAGTAACCAGAGCCCTGACTGTCCTGTCCTTACATTAATATAACTCCATGGGTTTCAACAATGGGTTTTTTCCAGCAAAGAACTAATATCAAGTGTGACTAAAGCAGCCTCTGGATGCCCAGCATCCAAAGAGCACGGGGTCAACGGGAGGTTTGCAATTGTGAGCAGCTTCGCAGACGGGCTGCTAAAGCACACATCGAGCCAAAGGGCATTGCAGGTAGCCCTCGCGCTGGCAGCGTTTGCCCGTCTTTGTGGCTCTTTCCAGAGTGGCAGCTACAGACGTGGCACTGCTGTTATACTGAGAAACGCCATGTGGCTGCCATTTCCTGTGGGCTTTCAGTTCTCTCTGTACTGGACACACCACGAGCCTGCCTGCATTCTGGCTCTTTTTGGTAATTTTTTTGTTTTTTTTACTGGAAAGAGCAAGAGTGTAGTGGTTTTCTGGTTTTCCTGCCAAATTATACCGAGGTGATTGCAAAAAAAAAATCAAACCTGTTGGTCATCTGTGAAACTCTGGGAAGAGCAAGTCGTTCCCTTCAGTATATATTTAATATGAGACTAGGGTTATCATATTTCCAGTTCCAAACAAGAGGATGCCTGTCATGTGGGGGGAAGGGAGGGGGATATATA
>NW_017729025.1:9240316-9268864 GCF_001723915.1 Gavialis gangeticus | reverse complement strand
TCCAGAAAGACTACATCCACCGCAACACCTGCATCCATTTGAAACTGTCTTATCACTTTTCACGTTAAAACACGCTGGGCATGTCTATATGAGACGCTTACTGCGCCTTAGCCTAATAACACAGCCCAGGAGCGAGGTGGTTAAACCGTGCTAATAGCCTACTGCAGTGTTATTAGGCTAATTGGCAGTAAACGTCACCAAAAAAGTGTGCTGGCACTACTACGCAGTAACTCTAGTTACTACACATTTAGTTAGTACTTTATTAAGATAATACTAATGCGCAGTATCTGAGGGTTTTTGCTTGTAGCCGTGTGGGGCTAAGGACACAGGCAGGCAACCTTTTTTGGGTAACTGCGATATCTTTTATTAGACCAACTGAGTAGTTGGAAAAATGTTTTTTGCAAGCTTTCAGGCACAAGCACCCTTCTTCAGGCATAGGGATGTGTAGACATGCCCACTGTGTTATTCGCAGATTAAATTGTAGCTCAATCTGCCTACTTAGGTACTTTTTTACCATGAACCAGACTGCCCTGACCTCAGCTTTGTCTCCTGGAGATTTCCCCTGCAACGCTTTGAGCCAACATAGCAGCCCACAATGCCGGTCCCTCGCTGCTCGAGTAAGCAGTGTTTCAAGGGAAAAAGGGAACGTGGCTGGCCTACCTTTGCACCTGGCTTCTGAAAAAGTCTCTGAGAGCTGTGTTGTGACCCGAATATATTGGAGGGGACTCTTTCCATGGGGGGGAGTATCTGGGCAGTGGTGTCTGAGGTGCAGCTGCAGGCTCCTGTCAAACACACAATACAAAATTGCACAAAGCTCTTCTCCTCTCGAGCTGTACGAGAGCTGTTGTTTCCCAAAGCGGAGTGACGCTGTTTGATGCCTGACTGCTGTGGCCACCGAGGGCAGGAAGTTGTCCTCCCCAGCTTGACTGAACTCAGGCAATTGCACATCACTCTGCGGTAAAACTTGCCGCATGTGCCGGCTTAGAAGTCTTTGCTGCCGAGACGGCAGTGAGCAAGTGTGACCATCTGACACCTCTCGCCCACATGCCCGTACTTTGCAGTCAGGAAAAAAAAAACCCCATGAAGTGCAGAGAGCTGAGAGGCTGGAGATGAGATTTTCAGCACCCACGCCTTGGCCCAAATTTTCAGAAGAGCCCTGCTCCGCTTGATGAGGCCAGACGAGTGCATCATCCCGCACCCGCTGTGCTGACGCTGGTGGCCGGATGATCAGAATTGCTCCGTGCTCAGCATGCTGGCCGCCTTTGGCAAGTGCTGGGTGCAGTGTTTTTGTGAACATCTGATCCCTTTGTGGGGTTTCTTTTTGACTTGTTTTCTTCCCAGCAATTTGCATGCTACACACGTTGGGCAGGGAGTTGTTTTCCCTCAGAATAATCTTGCTCGTAGAGAGGAAGGACTGGGCACTAGATTAACACTTTTGAGGCCTGGGTTTGAGTCCCTGTTTGGAAACAGCCCTCTGTGCAAGTAGCTGTCTGCTGGGCCTCAGCGCTCTGGATAAAAACATTGCAAAGAGTGAATGTTTTTTCCAACTATTTAGTTGGTCTAGTAAAAGATATCACATTTACCCAAAGAACCTTGTTTGCAAATAGTGAGGTGTTTTGACACTGTGATAGTGGGAACAGATAAATGGGATGCACGCAGCTAAGACTGCAGCTTGGGTTTTTGTCTCCTTGTGTTTGTAAGCTTCAGGAATAAGTGGGCAGAAATTCTTCGTAGAATCGTAGGGCGGGCAGGTCTTTGGGGGAACATTTAATTCAACCCCCTGCTGCCGGCAGGATCATCCCTCTCCAAAGCATCTCATCGAACCATCCCAGTGAAACAGAGGGTGGATATTGGGTGTTTTAGTTCTGTTTTTGTTTCCTGTCCAGTTAATATTTCCATGGTACCTCAGCTGGGTATGTTCCTGTAAACCACATAAAGCAGTGGTGCTCAACCTTTTGAGGTGAGTAGTGCAGGGTCAGTCCATATGCTGGATTGAGCCCTAGGGCCCAGCATCACCCTCTCCCTGTGCCATGCTCTGGGATGGGTCCCTGGGGGCCTGGCACTGCCATTTCCTGCCCTGTACCCCCTAGCCCTCCATGTGCCAGGACTGGGTCTTGGGGGCCTACTGTCATTGCCTCCGGCCTCCTACAAGCTGGGACTGGGCCCTGGGGACTGGGATTGGGTGGGTGCCCCATCCAGTGTGCAGAGCCTGCGACTCCATATGAGCAGGGCCACCGCTGCCTTGCTGCCAAATTTCCAGACCCATGGGGGAACCCTGCAAGCCAGATCAGATGATACCAAAGGCTAGATGTGTCCTGGGGGCTGGGGGTTCAGTGCCTCTTTCTTTAAGAAACAAAAGAACAGCTACCAGGAACCATTACTGAGCCAAAGTACAGGCGTCTAGAGCGTATAAGAGGCAGTATCTCCAGCAGCCTTGGCTGAATGCTCATCCTATTGAAGTCAAAGGGATTTCAGTGGGAGCAGACTTAGGCCCGTACCTGTGACAGTCCCCCACTTCAGGTCTTTGTTCCCTTGGCCAGTCCAACAGATTGATCCAGAGATGTTTCACGCACCTAGGATGAAAGCAGTTACCACAACTTTACTCTGTCTGTGCCCAAGTCAAGGTCCTACTTTCTCGAGTAACAACTAATTTCAACTGACCGATGGCTGGGACTAGTGATCGGAGGTTAGTTGCATTCGATTGCTTTGGTGATCCTCTTTACGCGGGCTTACGTCCTGTCGTTTTGCAACATTATTGAAGAAGAAAAGAATGCTTTAAGAACCCATGCCGAAATGAATGAAGGTATTAAATACTAGAGTAGAAAGGAGCTCTTAGATTAGTGCCTGCTATAACTGGTTATGGGACTTCTGTACAATCTGAATAGAGAGAGATTTAATTTCCACTGCAGGTGTTGGTAGGAGGAGGTGATGGTTTCAGGGTCCTAGGTTCACCATATGCTAATCTAATAGGCACCGCATTGGCGGATACGATGAGAACTGACCTGCGACATCCAGAACTGAAAGTCAGTAACTACCACTTGAACTAGCAAGTAAAAGCTTTCTAGCTGGCTCTGAAGCTGACTCAGCTCCTCTGTGGGCTGGCGTAGGGACTTTAATGCCCACTGACCTGTGTGTTATGCTCCCATTTGTCAAAGGGGAAAGTTAGCAAGTTATTCTCTGACACGGGCCCCTGGGCTAATGGTCTACTTTTGCGGTGTCTGACAAAGTGTGCAATTTTGCTCTGGACTCTGAAATTGGAAAACGTCAGTCCTGCCCAGCAAGAATCCTGTCTCAGGTGTTTCATTTTGTACACAGCTGCATGTCAGCCCTTGAAACAGCCAAGTAAAAAAAAAACCCGAATGACTAATCCAGATGAAATGCAGTTGGCCGAGAAAGAGGCTATCTGATCTGTCCAATAAATGAATGTTCACATTGGGGTACGGTGTTATGCAGAGAGCCAGCATTTGATAAGCGGAGCATGTTGTGTTTGTAAAATGAAACAGGTTTTGGAAACGTAGTTCCAAAAAAAAAAAAAAAGATGAAATCCAGAGATAAATCCTAACTCTTCCAAGCTCTGGAGAAGTGCAGGGATGAATGTCGTTATTCTGGCCTCTGTGTAATTAGTTGAAATCAATCATGAAAACAAAATGCTCTCACAGCTGAGCAGCTCCTGGGGCTCCAGGTCTGTATGCGAACACTGCAGCACAGACGTTGCTTATACAAATGGCAAATTACATACACAGCTCTATTAATTGAACAAATAGCAGGAAGCTAAAAATATGGCTACTTGCTTCTAATTAAATTAATTCAGCTAGTTGCTTCTATATTTATTTTTCACTGGATGGGGTCTGACTTTGCTTTGTTTCCAAAGCCATTTCAATACCAATATAGCTAAAAAAAAAAAAATTAATGGATTGGCCTTGTGCCAGAGATACGATGCTCAACCACTGTGGCAAGCCAGGCAGAAGGGACAGGAAACAATGGGAGAAAGTAATTTAGAGAAGGGAGGGTAAATGCAGCTGCTTGCTTGGTGATTGCTTCCAGGCCCCAGAAGTCAATGGAAAGATTGCTGTTGAGTCAATAGGCTTTGGATCACGGTTTCATAGGTTGGCTTGTCTGCTGGGGTGAAAAAGGTCCAGAACGTGACCTTGCTTTTTGCATCTTGTTTCTACAAAAAGGCTGTTGAACATAACTTCCATCTTGCTGTCTCCCACAGCTTTCAGATATAATAAGAGAGACTGGGCAGGCAGTCAACAGAAATTAAGGCCTCCTTATAGATTTTCTCCTCTTCCCTTTTGAACTCATCCGTGGTGAGGTTTTCGTGGAACAATGCCAAGCTCCTTCCAAGGCCGACTGACTATACCTGCTCTTCGAGTTCAGCGAATGCTTTGGATGGGTGTTGATACGTTAGGAGGGAGATTACACCCCTCTGGAGGTTTGTTTTTTAAGCCTTCTTTGCCGATGAATCATAAACGGCAAGTTTCTGTTACGTCCATGAATTCTGTGATTGAGGGATCCTCTGTTTCGGGCTCTTGGCAGCCCACTGTCTTGAATGAATCCAATGCTAAACTTAGACTTGGGAGAAGCGTACTTAACAAGGACTATTCAGTCTTTCCATCAAGAAGTTAGCATGATGCCAAGGGATGCCAGCCCAGATTTTACCCAATGCATCAGAGCTGAAAAAAGCAAATTGGGGTTTGCTCCTACGAGGTGCTGAGCACCCTCCTCTACTAAAGACATCTGGGACAAAGGGCACCTGCCAGGACAAGGCGTTGTGCGAACAGTTCTGATAACTCAAGGAGTGTGATTTCATTTGTATTCAGCACCCTAATTGCAAAGAAATAAAGTCATGTAACGAGATCTGGGTGCTCCGTCGCTACACGTCAGACCTTGAGTTTTCAAGAGGCGCTCTTACACAATGCCTGGGATTTTAAAAGCAATGATTCACCAAGGCAGTCAAGCACCTGTCTTTATTTTAGGTATGTCTTTAAGTTTTGAGGGAGTTAAAATGTGTGCTTAAGTCATGGCTAAAGTGCCATCTTGTGCCTGGCTCTGTGAAGACATGGGTATGGGCCAGGACCCCCAGTGTTATCTGCACCTGGCTTTGTAGACTGACACAGGACCTTTAGTGTCCATCGTAGGTCCAGACAGATGGAAAAGACCTTGAACGTGAGCTGCCAGTGCGATGCTGTAGTCAGCAGAGCCAACAGCATACTGGGATGTATTAGCCGATGCGTCGCGAGCAGGGCTAAGGAAGTGATACTTCCTCTCCACTCAGCACTGGTGTGACCCCAGCTGCAGTACTGTGTCCAGGTCTGGGTGCCGCACTTCAAAAAAAGCCGTGGAAAATCTTGAAGGGGTCCAGAGAAGGGCCACAAGAATGACTAAGGGCCTGGAGGACAACCCTTATGTGGAAAGACTAAGGGATCTGGGACTGTTCAGCCTGGGGAAGAGAAGACTGAGCGGGGACTTGGTGGCCATCTGTAAGTATGTTAGGGGTGAGTATCAGGAGCTGAGAGAACAACTGTTCACTAGGGAGCCGCAGGGGAAGACAAGGAGCAATGGCCATAAACTATAGAGGATAATTTCAGGTTGGATGCAAGGAAGAACTTTATGGTAAAGGCGACTAGTATCTGGACTAGACTTCCCAAGGAGGTGGTGCAGTGCCCAACCTTGGAAGTCGTCAAGAGGAGACTGGACAGACACCTTGCTGGGATCACTTGATCTCAGCAGTATTCTTGCCCAGAGCAGGGCGGGGTGAACTCAGTGATCCACTCAATGATCTTTCGAGGTCCCTTCCAGCCCTTAATTTCTATGATTGATTCCTTAAGTCTGCTGATAACAGCCTGGTAGATATGTGCTTTTCTACCAGTCAGAACTTGGGTCTGTTTTTTTTTTGTATTTTAGATGTAAATAGTACTTCTCCCTAGATGCAGAAGGTAACATCCCTTGGTTATATCTTGAGCTTACTACCTACAGTTCTCTACGAGCCTTTCCTTATACACTCCTTCCTATTGCGTGCTTCTCTGAGATCCCACCAGTTCTTTTGTGCAGCTGGATTTGTATTCATCGTACCTTCCCCAAAAAAGCATCTGACTAATCTCATTTGTTTCAATTTTTTTTCATCCAAAGAGTTATTACATTTGAAATTTCTGTTCCTCCCCCTCCATAAAGGAAAGTTTAAGCAGCTACAATTCACAGTGAGATTAAAAAGGAGAGAAGATAAAAAGCAACGTATGGCATATACATGGCATTTCTGTTATCCTAGCATTGGTATGGCATGGACAGGGTCCTTAACTATTTCCTATAGCAGATACGGAAGTCATAGGAGTCTTCTCTGTGCATAATCCTGGTCTGGAGGACTAACCAACTTGTTGTCTGGATGGAGTGATCCTGGTTTGGCCAGCGGGTCAGCTGCTTGGCTCCCTGCAAAACTCTAGAAATCTCACAGTTTAGTTATAAGACCATTATGAGTAGGGTGACCATAATAATTTGAGGGAAATCCAGGACAGGGGGCACCAGGAGGTGGGACTGGGCAGGACAGTGTAGTGTGCATGCGTATGCACACGCGCGCACAGGCACGCACACACGCATACACGTGCACGCACACACACACACACACACACACACACACACACGGCTCCCAAGAGCAGGTCTGCACAGGACACACACCACACACTCATGGCCCCAATCCTGCAGCTCCCGGGAAGGGGCTGGGCAGGTGCCGCACGCCCCACACTCTAGTGTGCAAGCAACTCTGCTTACAGCCCAGCAGAGTCCGGACCAGGGAGCAACCCACTGACTGGGCTCCCTCGAGAAAATTGAAGCAAAAATCCCAGATCGGCCTGAAATAGCTCACACGTGCCCGACTTCTGACTCTGGAACCAGGCAGGTGCAAGCAGATTCCCTCCAATCCGGGACTTTTTCTTCAATTTTCTCTAACTACCAAGACCCTGAGACAGCCTCTGAAATCCAGGACTGCCCTGGCCAATCTGGGACATGTCGTCACCCTAATTACAAGGGAGTTCTTCTCATGACTGAATTCAGGCAGAACTTGCACTAACTGGGACAAGTGCATTCCTTGGTCTGGTGTATAGTGGCCTGAATGGGAAACCTTGCCTGAGCTGCTTATACCTTTCTGCCTGTTCCGGCATTCATAGTATCTATAGTCAGGCTGTAAAGTATTCTAGGTGTGCCCTCCGCCAGGTGTATAATGAGAGCTGGTAGTACCTGGAATGCAATAATTTCCTGCCTCCACAGCTTGACGTAGCAAGTCATGCGCACCCCAGAAGGTCCTCCGGGAGCAATGTTTCCTGTCTTGTACAGGGAGGTGGCTGGAAGTCCTTTTTATTTTGTTTTTGCGGGGAGGATGATTTGTTTCTCTGTGGTTTTGTATGTGAGCAAAGACCAGGGAAAGGAAACTTTGGAAAGGGGCAGTTCCTCTAATTGCATTCTCCTCTGGTGAGAAATGATACTCTGCAAGCTCTTCTTCCTTCTAATTGAAACCTTTGCTGGTGCTAGGATGAGAGGCCCTGTGAAACTTCTGTGCTAGCAGCCTACCCCTTCTGTATGTAACAAGTCCATGCTTTGTAGTGCTGGTAAATTAAGTGCCTGGTCTACGTGAGAAAAATTACCTAGGTAAAACTACATTGGGTCAGGAGGTGATGGCTATACCAGTATAAGCCTTTATGTGGATTTCATAATACCGATTGAACATGTTTTTCAAACCCAAATAAATTGTGCCAGTATAAATGCTTGCAGCAGTATAACAGCTTCAACTTAAACTACCTGAGTATAGTTAAAGTTGCAAAATTAAGCAAGTCTTAAATGAATACCTTAAACTATGCTCAGAAGATTGCCCAATTTTGGCCCTAGGACCTCAGTCTAGCAAGGCACTTAAATACGTGGCATAAAGCTAAGTATATGAATAGTCCCTGTAACTTAAATGAGATGACTTCAGTTCAGTCCGTACCCGTGCTTCATTGTGTGCTTGCTGGGCTGGAACCGCAGAAGGCATCAGACAGTGGATTCCCCAAGCCCGAGCCTCCCCCACGTTGTGTCCCATCCTTGGAAGTTCAAAATCAGGATCTCATCAGGTCTGAACTGCTGTGGCAGGGCAGCCTGTCCGTCACGTCCAGTCTCTCAAAGGCCCTGTGAAGAGCCAGGCTGAAGGTGGATATTAAATACACATTCATTTTTCCTTTCTCCTTTCCCTGGGATAAAATATATGTTCCGTCTTTAGTGCTTTTCCTAATACTTCTGATGCATTTTAAATAGGGGTGCACCAAGAGAGTTTTCTTGGCTGCTACCGATAGCCAATTATATTTACTGGCCACATCAACCAATACTGCTCCAAAAGCTGATTTACAGGAATTCAGCCTAGCAACTTGGAGAGCAGCATCCTGCTGGTAAGTCTGCGGGGAGGGAAGAGGCATGGGGGGGACAGATAGGGGAAGGGGCAGGCACTGCCCAGTCAGGGTGGTGCATGCAACCCTGGGGCAGGGCACGGGACAGAGACCTGATCTGGGTGGCTCATCCGGGGGTCCAGGGGGGTAGGGAGTGGGGTTGGCTTTCTGCCAATGCCTGCACCCCCAGGGGAGGCATGGGGGCATCTGCCTTCCCAGATTTGTACGTGGGGTGGAGGCAGGCTGCCTGCTGCAGGCTTGGGGCCAGGGGCTACACCAGCCTCTTGCCAGCAGTGGGCCATGGCTGCACTCGGAGCAGGTAGCAGCGGGGTAGCTCAGCTGTGTGGGGTGGGCAACGGTGCTGGGAAGAATAGCTACAGGGGGGCTATGGGTAATGTTATGGTAGCTACAGCCCCCTATGCCTCCCCAGCACCGCCCCTGCTCAGGGCACTCCATTCTGCTGCCTTTCTCTTGGGAGCATATGTGCCTTGAGCAGGAGTAGTGCTGGGGAAGGCTTGGGGGTCTATAGCCATCCCTTCCAACGCCGCTGCCTGCCCCGTGCAGCTGAGCCAGCCCTGCCTCCGTCTGCCCCGAGTGCAGCCCCCACACCGGGAAGAGGCTGGTGCAGCCCCTGGCCTAGAGCCTGCAGTGAGCAGCCCGCCTTTGCCCTGCACACAAAGGGGCACATGCCCCCTATGCCTCCCCCTAAGATAAGTGCAGTGGCGGGGAGCCACCCCCACTCCACCGCGACCCCTGGATGAGCCACCCACAACTCCGTCCCGCGTCCTGCCCTGGCGTCTCATTCACTTCCCTGTCTGGGCAGTGCCTGCCCCAGCCCCACTCCCTCCCTCCCTCACCATGGGGGTCTTGATCTGGTTCCCCCCCCCGACTTACTGGCAGGATGCTGCTCTCCAAGGTGCCCGGCTGCATTCCTGGCCGCATGCATGCTGCAGATAGGCGCATGCGTGCAGCATTTATCGGTGACATTATCAGCCATGAGATGGTTTAACTGACAAGATCTGAAGCTCTGTACACTTCAAGGCCAAAGGGGACTACTAGGATCATCTAGTTTGTACAAACAAGGTGCTGTGGAGGAGAGCTGGTTGTGTTTTAAAGAAACTTTACTGAGGGCGCAGGAACAAACCATCCCGATGTGCAAGACGACTAGCAAGTATGGCAGAAGACCAGCTTGGCTTAGCAGGGAATTTTTCAATGAGTTAAAACAAAAAAAGGAAGCTTACAAGTAGAAACTAGGACAAACGACTAGGGAGGAGTATAAGAGCATTGCTTGGGCATGCAGGGATGAAATCAGGAAGGCCAAAGTGCAAGTGGAGTTGCAGCTAGCAAGGAATGTGAAGGCTAACAAGAAGAGTTTCTACAAGTTTGTCAGCAACAAGAGGAAAATCAGGGGAAGTGTGGGTCCCTTACTGAATGGGGGAGGCAATGCACTGATGGGTGATACAGAAAAGGCTGAAGTGCTCAATGTCTTTTTCACCTCCATCTTCACAGGCAAGGTCAGCTCTCAGACTGCTGCACCATGCAGCATGAGCATTCAATAGTGGTGAAAGAACAGGTTAGGGACTGTTTAGAAAAGCTGGAAGTGTACAAGTCCATGGGGTCAGATGTGATGCACCCAAGGGTGTTGAGGGAGTTGGCTGCAGAGCCGCTGGCCATTATCTTTGAAAACTCATTCCTTGAGAAAGCAGGTTCTCAAGGAATCTGTCTCGAAGCACTTGGAAGAAGAGGTGATTAGGAGCAATCAGCATGGATTCACTAAGGCAAGTCATGCCTAACCAACCTGATTGCCTTCTGTGATGAGATGCCTGGTTTGGTGGATGTGGGGAGAGCAGTGGACATGATATATACCTTGAGTTTAGCAAGGTTTTTGATGCTGTCTCCCACAACGTTCTTGCAAACAAGCTAAGAAAGTCCGGGTTGGATGAACAGATTATGTGGTGGACAGAAAACTGGCTGGATCATCAGGCTCAGAGGGTAGTAATCAATGGCTTAATATCTAGCTGGCAGCCAGTATCAAATGCAGTGCCCCAGGAGTCAGTCCTGAGGCCAGTTTTGTTCAATATCTTCAGCAATCTGGAAGACAGCATAGAGCGCACCCTCAGCAAGCTTGCAGATGATACCAAGCTGCGGGGAGTAGCAGATACACTGGAGCATAGAGCTAGGATTCAGAGAGACTTAGACAACTTGGAGGGTTGGACGAAAAGAAATCTCGTGAGGTTCAGCAAGGGCAAGTGTAGGGTCCTGCACTTGGGATGGAAGAATCCCGTGCACTGGGACAGGCTGGGGACCAACTGGCTAAGCAGCCCCTCTGCAGAAAAGGCCTGGGGGTTACAGTAGATAATAAGCTGAATATGAGCCAGCAGTGCGCCCTTGTTGCCAAGAAGGCTAATGCCATACTGGGCAGCATTAGTAGGAGTGTTGCCCCCCCGATGGAGGGAAGTGATTATTTGTCTCTATTCAGCACTTGGGAGGCCACATCTGCAGTACTGAGTCCAGTTTGGTCCCCCCAGTACAGAAGGGATGTGGACAAATTGGAGAGAGTCCAAAGGAGAGCAGCAAAAAAGGTTTGGGGGCTAGGGGACATGACTTATGAAGGAAGACTGGGGGGAACTGGGCTTATTTAGTCTGGAGAAGAAAGAATGGAAAAGGGATTTAATAGCAGGCCTCAACTCCCTGCAGGGGGGCTGCAAAGAGGATGGAGCTGGGCTGTTCTCAGTGGTGGCAGATGACAGATCAAGGAGCAATGGGCTCACGTTGCAGGAAGGGAAGTTTAGGTTGGATATTAGGAAAACATTTTGCACTAGGAGGGTGGTAAAACACTGGGCAGGTTACCCAGAGAGGTGGTGCAGTCTCCATCCTTGGAGGTTTCCAAGACCCGGCTAGACAAAGGTTTGGCTGGGATGACCTAGTTGGGGATGGCCCTGCTTTGAGAATGGGGTTGGGCTAGGTGTGACCTCACTTTCTATGATTCTTTGATTTTAAAGAAAGTAACAGAAAAACGGTGCACAGTGACACATTTTGGCTTTTACATTCGGATGCCTGCTTAGCTTAGAGGCAAGCCAAAGTGAAGAATTTCTCCACAGAAACCTGAAATGTTTCTTGTGGCCCAGAACTTGGTGTACTTTGCATTTTTAAAGTCATTTACAAAGTCATATGACTGTGCATAACCCCAGGAAAACACAATTGAAGCCAGCTTGGGACTGGACATCATAGGAGATGCAGACATTTTACCCGTAAGAAAAGGTGTAGGTATGAGGTGCTTGATCTACTACACCTGTAAGACCATAGCAGATATTAATGTTGATTCAAACTCCATGTTTAGTTTAGATTTTCAAACTAGAAAATAAGAAAACCATTTACAACTGTGGGGAAAATGTAGATTTTTGTGGAAACCGCACTTCTTAATTGTGGGGGAGGGAATCCATTTTGATGGAAAATCCCCAAACGGGTCGAGTTTTCCCATCTTCCATCCTACCTATCATTCTTTGTTTTTTAAAGCCTCATATACATCTATTGAGCTACATTAATACTAACTGCATGCTGTCTTCCATCATGTTTTGCTCGTTTACTCCTCATTTGTGTCTCATTCACCTGCTTGTGCTCAATAATAATGCCTGACAATTTAAAGCTATTTCCCAGCATTGTTGCCAAAATCTGGAAAATGTATAAGAACAGTGCTGGTTTTGTCTTCACTTTCTGAATATCACTTGCTTGTGGCTCTTCATGGCTGATCCACAGTTATTAGTTAGCATCCATAAAACAAGCACGACACTGTTTCTTGGCCATGCCAAGCGGAACTATTAGTACACATGGATGTTATGTACCTCAGCACAGCAGAGACTAATACATGAGACACGGCTGCATGGACCACCTCTTGTCCTGTCTACAGAATACCTGAGCAGCTCCTCCAGTTGTTATGTGGAAGCTGATCCTCTTTTAAACTTTGTTTTCATGTGGTTTAGGAACTGGAATTTAAGAAGGAGTAGCTGGCACCAGTAGCAAGTGTCCTTCTTGTTAGACCACAGTTTGGGATCAGCTATACTATCCCATCTCTTCTGTCCAGGTTTTTCTAGTGTGGCCATCACCATGCGCTTTCCAGCCGGGCTCTAAACAACGTGCCTTGTACCCGTTGTTCTGGGAGGGGGGTTACCTTCTTGCTTCCTCTAGAGAGAAAGTTGGGTGTCGATTATTTTGCAGCTGGAAGGTGTGCTATGTGATTATATTCATAAACAAATGCAAGATTGATATTGTGCAGCTAGAACATGGTGCAGAAGTGCTGAATTGGCCGGTTTTCGCATCCTGTGGGTCTCTTGTTTCACATCACTGAAACAACCCATGGGAAATTACTTTTCTCCTAGACAGTCTACTGGTCCCGCCTACATCTGCACAGCAAGGGGTATTTAAACTGGGTGCGTCCTTTGTGATGTTGAAATATCATGATGTTTAGCAGCTTGTAAAAAAAAAAAAAATTTTTTTTAAATCACCTTTTCTCACTCTGATACAAATGAAAGCCAGCGCGACGACAGCTGGAAATTATTGTGGTTAGTCATTTCTTTGGAGAGCTCTATTTTCAGAATGTCTGTTTTGCAAGGATTATCAACACACACGTGGTGTGAAACTTGTTGTTAAATCAGCAAGGATAAAATTAGTAGTGGACTTTTTTATTTATAGGCCCCGTGTGACAGGCTGACTTGAAGTTCAGTCATTCTCATCAGGAATTCTGCAGTACATTAGGTGATGAACTGATGTGAACTCTCAAGGAAATGCTCCAAGAATATGAAACTAGCTCAGCTCGCAGTGTGTTGACTTTTGTCCTGGTCCCCACCAAGGACTGAACCGGGGCGTTCCAGAGCTAATCTTTAGCCAGCACTAAATGACAGCACACCCTGGCTGGCAAGAGGTGGTTACTGCAATAAGTCTGCAGTCTGGCAGAATATAGGGCAGGGTGACACCTTGGAGACTAACTGGTTCAGTTCCTTCATAGGCAGCAACCTACTTGGTCAGATGCTAAAAGGTAGTTGCTTACAAAAACTCATGCTTTTCTGAACCAGTTAGCCTCTAATGCAGGGGTGGGCAAAATACGGCCCGCGGGCCAGATCCAGCCCACCAGCTGCTTGGATCTGTCCATGGGCAAGTGCCTGCCAATTGATTGTATGCAGCCCTCTGTGCTCTGCATGGGGCTGACCCCTACCCACTCCCACCCTGGGCACCCCATGCCATGCTCCTGCCCGCCGGCCCTGGCCAGTGCACACGGATTCCTGGTGGGGCTGTTCCCGGTGCAGCTGCATCTATTGGATGATTTTAGCAAGTAAAAGCCCGGTGGAGGAAGTCGTCTTATCCCGAAGAACAACCTTGTGATCTCTCTGTTTCTTTCATCTCTTTCAGGTGGATTTAGAGCCAGAGGGGAAAGTGTTTGTGGTAATAACCCTAACAGGAAGCTTCACTGAAGGTAAGGTAAAGGAAATATTTTGGCGGCTTTCCAAAGACGTTTTAAAAAACTCTCTTTACTCAAATGAAGCTGTCGCTCACTAGCCTGCTGTAAATATCATGAATAGTAGTCTTCTTTCTGTAACTCTCGCTTCCTGCTGCGCTCTGAACATTTTTTAAGTGATAAGGGTACTTTTGGAGAGACTCCTGTTAACTGCATAGCATATTCTGAAGTCCATATTGTCTTATATCCTTCTAACTCTGGACCCAGCGAGGTGGTTCATGCCTGATATAGTTATTCTTCCAGGTTATTCTTCACCTGGATTGTTTCATTCACTTCCAATTTCCAATTGGGTACCTTCTGCAGGACAGCGCATGGGGTGTCAGGCACTCGCATTTCTTCTGCACCATCCTCATTTCACAATTATACCCTTCTGCTTGCAAGTGCTTCGCAACATAGCCCTGGAAATTTATAAATCTACGAGCACGATATTTATTTGTCCTTTCCCATCTGATATGAATTGACACCCATGACTGCCCCTTTTGTGTAATGTTTTCAACTGTCCCACTGTTCATTGTGATAACAATGAAAAACCTGCTCAGGTATGGATGTGAGCACAGGTGACTGAGCTGAACAAATATTGAAGTCTGGAATGGCCAACTGGAAAGGATAAAACACCTTTTGAGCATGCTCCAAGTCCCCAATTCAGCCACCCATCTGTATTCATTTAGACTGCTGTATCTAAATAAGCATGTGCTTAAGTCCCAGCAATCTTGATAGGATAAATACGTGAAGGTCCTGGGGCTGATCTCGTATACATTATGCCCATAACCATGTCAGATATAATATTCATAATTACTGTACAGTGATAGTGTGTTATTGGGTTGTTTGCTCTGTGCCTGTCTTGTTCAATAGCAGATCTGTTTTGAGACCAGCAGGAAAGCAGTACAGTGGTTCCAGATGGTAACGTCCTGGTAAACAGGTTGGGAGTCGTTAAGGGATACAGCTGGAACTATGAGCATGGCAGATGCTACTTCTAGGTGCCCATCAGGTTACAAGACTTGTTTTTGACAACATTGTTTTTTGCCAGCTTGATTGGTAGATGACCAGTTGAAATGGCTGAATGTCAAAAACCCTTTTTGTCCAGAGGCTGGGGGCAGTTATTAGGGAACTGTTCAGAGGAAAAGGGGTAAACAGACACCTGGTTGAATGCCATAAGACAGGGGTGGCTAACCTGCAGCACATATGACATAAGTGATATGGGCAGCCTCTGTGGGTGGCACATGGCAGACTGGGGTGGGGACAGGCAGTGCAGTGGCAGATAGAGTAGGAATCAGAAATGGGACCAGCAGATTGGGGAGGGACCACAGAGCAGGAAGCAGATAGGAGAGCAGCTGATCAGGCAGGGGAAGGGAATAAGAGTGGCACTTGGGGAGGGTGCAGGCCTGATTTTTGGCACACCTGCCAAACAAATTGGCCACCACTGTCTTAAGAAGTTACAGCTTCCTGTAGGGATGTGCCGATAGAGATTTTGGAAGCCGATACCAATAGCTGATTTTTAAGGAGGCGTATTGGCTGATACCGATCTGATTTCCGATACATAGCCCGGCAGCTTGGAGAGCTGTGTGCAGCAGGTAAGTCTGTTGTGGTGGAAGGGGAGGGGGGAGGGAAGGGGCATGAGGGGGCAAATGAAGGCCCCTGTGGTGAGGGAGGAGTGGGGCTGGGGCAGGCACTGCCCAGCTGGTTGAGGCGTGGGATGGGGCTGTGGCTCATCTGGGGAGCAGGGAGGGGAGGGCAGCTCCCACCACTGTGCACACCCCAGGAGGGCATGGGGGGCTTGTGCCCCCGGATCTGGGCAGGGCGGGCTGCAGCTATGGGCTGGGTGGTTGTTGGGGTGAGGCTGTGCTCGGGGTAGGCGGTAGCAACGCTGGGAGTGGGGCTACGGGAGTGCTGCAGCCTCCCCAAAATTTGCCGTAGGCCTCCCCACCTGTAGCCCCCTTCCAGCACTGCCACCACCTGCCCCAAGTGTGGTCCTGGCCCAACCCCCCCACCTTCCCAAGCATGAGAAAGAGCCTGGTGCTGCCTCAGCCCCAGCCCCAGCCTGCAAATACAGCCCAGCCCACCCTGCGCAGATCCGTGGGCACACACCCATGCCCTCCTGGGGTGCGCAGAGGCAGGAGCTGCCCCCCACCCCCCGGATGAGCCACGGCTCCATCCTGTGCCTCACCCTGGCATGGCTGGGCAGTGCCTGCCCCAGCCTCAGCCCCATCCCCACTCCCTCCCTCGCCACAGGGGCCTTGATCTGCCCCGCCATGCCCCTTCCCTTCCCCTCGCCTCCCTCCTCCCCTTCCACCACACCAGACTTCCCAGCTGCACACAGCTCTCCAAGCTGCCAGGTTGTGCTCCTCGCCGCGTACGTGCTGTGCTGCAGCTGCACATATGCACAGGGCATTTATCAGCCAAATTATTGGGCACATTGAGCTGATTTACGATACAGTAAATTTTCTTTATATTGGTGCCGATCCGATATCGAACAGGTGTATCGGTCCCCCTCTCCCTTCCTGAGACTCTAGGGGGCTGCTAAGCTTTAAGATGGACGTGTGTCTAGCCTTTCTATCACTGTAACGCCCCGTTTCTCTTATATTTTAAGAAGTTTGCCACATCTCCTTTATTAACCAGAAGTGATAAGGTCCTGGGGGAAAGAGTTGTGGGTGCTGAGCCTAGGCAGGCAGAGTGGGTGAGCACCCTGAACCACACAGTGCTGTATCCTGGGGCTGAGCAAAAATGCTGAACAATCATGGGATGACATGAGGCCTGGCAACACAGGGTTGCCCTCAAAGAGACTAGCCATGGGTCAGAGGTATGCAACTAGGTCTTTAGCTTTAGGAAAAATTAGGCATGTTCCTAAATACCTTTTTGTATAGGGATGGACACAAATGTGCATATTACATTTTTTGCTGAATTGGGACTTAAAACATTTCTAGCACTGGGATGAAGATGTGCTAGCACTGTTACAAATAACTTATCAGGTGCAGTTGGAGGCTGCTGGGATTTTGGACCGAAATGCATATTTTCTCGAAAATATTCAGCTTTACTGTAAGTGTATATTTTTATTCTTGACTACGCAACAGGACAGTCTCTAGCTACTATATCATGTTACAGCTGTTGCTCAGTCCTTCTATTGTTATGTCTGTCCACACCCTGTCCTGCAACAATCGTGAACTGGTTCCCCACCACTGACATTTTGAAACGGTTCAGTTGTTCTGTCTGTCCGTACCCACAGTTGGAGGTGGAAAACTGGTTTCAGTTATAACCCTTCTCTCCTCCTGAGAACTTCTTTTGGGGAGAAGCTTTCCCTGCTTGGCCTAAACCTCAAGTTAAAGATTTTTATATTTTTTTTTAAATGAACAAATTGACCTGGGTTCGAATGTGCGAGATAACAGTAAATCACGTTCTGTTTACAGCAGCAATTCTGCTTCTTGGGCTGAACTTCTGTCAGGTCCTGAGCACCTTTTTGCTAGGTCAGGGGTCAGCAACACCCAGCATACATGCCAGTGTGGCATTCGAAAGTATTTTGCTTGGCCTGGGCACCCCGGGGCGGACGGCGAGGAAGGGGCTGGGGCTGCAGTGCCACAATAAGGATCGGGCTCCTCACAGCTCCCCCACTGTCTGCCCGGAGGCGTGCATGCACCTGACTCTGGATGGACAGTGGGGAAGGGGTTAGGGCTGCTAACCCCTGCCGTCTGCCCCTGGCATGCCAACATCTTACAAGTCAAAGTTGAGGTGTTTTTGTCACTCTGCCCAAAAATGTTGCTGACCCCGGTGGAACACGCTGCCCGCTTGGAGCCTTGGGTGTGGGTTTGAAAGTCCACATCCCAGTTCTCAGTGGGAGCATTTACACTTGGCTGACATTTACTTTTCATAGTCTGGGTCATTGCTTCTTCACACACTGCATCTTGTGTGTTCTTTTCTTCCTGATACCAGGGTTTGCAGCCTGGAGCAGATCTAGATTCAGAGCAGTGTTTCAAGCTCCCTATTCACTTAGATCCAGGTTCCTGTTCCCCAGGCCTTCTGATGCCATGTGTAGTATTATTACCTTGTGTAGCAGGAGGCACTGGTGCTCCTGCTAGCAATGACTGAGAAGCAGCCTGCAAGTGTGCCAGGGGGCAGTTAGGAGTCACGTGGCCTACACTGCCTATTGGGATATAAGCCGAGAGATGGAGCTGGGCAGGCAGTCTAGCCCTGAGAGCCAAGGAGAGAGGAGCTCCTGGGCAGCAGGGCTCCCGGGTAACATCTGAGCTGGGGTAAGGCAACACTGGTGGTTTGTGGAAGGGACTCAGGAGAGGTAAGGAGGGCTCAGAGGGAGAACGGGGCTGGAGGGCCAGGAGAGCAGGTAGGGCCAGGGTGCTTATAGGTCTTACTGGCCTAGGTGCTGGGCCAGGACTCAGAAAGAGCCACGGCTGGAGACTGGCAGGGCTGGAGAGCCCATGGGTCTCAGCTGGCTTAGGATCAGGGCCAGGATCTAAGGAGAAGGACTGAAAGCCAGGAGGACCACACCTGGAGATTGAGGGAACCAGAGTGCCCATAGCTCAGAGAGGGGCTGGTGTAAGGATGAACAGAGCCAGGAGCCCATAGGGGCAGCTATGATTTGAGAAAGACGCATGACATCAGCAAGGCATGGGCACAGGCCTTGGGCAGGATGGAGCCCACGCAGTTAGCCCTTAAGGCAATGAGCACAGACTCTTGCATTCACGAGCGTGCGACGAGGGTTGGGGAGCCCTGGGGCAGCCCCCCCTTTTAAAAAAGGTAAAATTACATCACGGTGTGGCGGATGAGGGGAAGAAGGGGAGATTACCCAAAAAGAGCAAAGTTGAGAAGGGCTGAAGGGGGCACCAGGGGCATCGTGGCCATCCCTGGAGTGGGATCCTGTTACAGCTTGTTATGTGTTGTGCTCAATTCCATTTTTTGCCCCTGTGCCAGGCTGCGCTGGATGAAATACCCCCAGGATTAGACGTGAGGTGGCACCACTGTCGTCCTTCCTCCAGGAGCAGGATCTAGCAGTGAGCCTGTTTAGTAGACGTGCTACCTGGATGCATGTCCAGGGAGCCCAGAGCCTTTCTCAAGCCTAGTTGACAGCTCCTTCAGCCCCTTGTCCTCAGCCTCTATCCTCACTTAGGGAGGGTGACGGCCTGGCTTCTACCTGGGGGTGCCAAGGGCCCTGGCAATACCCGCTCCCCTTTATCTCTTGCCTGGAAAATTTGATTTTCATAATGTATCTCCTCACTTCCCAGGATTATTTATATATAAGTGCAGCTTGTGACAAATTCCTGATTGCCAGCTGTCCATGGGAAATTGCACCTCAAAGAGTGACGGGCTCAGTGGCAGGGCAGCTCTGTCCTCCCGCTCAGTCGGTTTCTGCTGCTTCAGCCCCGACCTGGGTGCCCTTGGAAAATGTTCCAAAGCATCCAAGTCCCCTTTTCAGACAGAGGCGCATCTGAATGTGGGACTCAAACGCTGGCTGCAAACTCGCACAGGCACTTTTGCAAATTTTACTCCTCTGTCAACCTACATGCAGGTTTTGCTAACAAGGATGCCAGCCTTGAGGGGAGCAATGCAGGCACCTTTTTGCCTTCCTCAGCTATTGCTTATCCTCAGCTTGGCATGGGCTTGACTGAACAGTTTAAAAGGCAAAAGTTGTAGGATGCTGGGCTCTTCTAGGGAATTGGACCCATCTGTGACTAACCAGGTGCTTCCCAGCTGCAGGATGGCCTGGGCTCTGTAATCCTGCAGGGACCAGGCTAGGAAGGAGAAGGGAGCAGAGGAGCTTTGCTACGTTGGATGCTGGCCTGCAGGGTGTAATCCTGTGGGAAATGGGCCCCAGATGAGGGGAGGGCACGATTGCAATGTGGAATTAGCATTGCATTGCATTGTTTTGTTTTGCAAAAATAAAACCAAAGCCCTGAAGAAAAACAGCCTGAAAGCCTGCGCCTGCCTGAGCCCCTGGGAGGAACCCACCAGCTTACCGCCCCACCCTATTTGCTGCCGCTGACCTAGCGCATGTGCCTGCTGCTTGTAGGTTTGACAGCAATATCCTCACACCCAAAACCTTCTCCAGGATTTGGGTGGGTTCAGCTTCATTTCCTGCCGGGGCATGCCCAGCAGCAGCATCTTCACATAGGTGGCGAGGCTTCACGTGGACCACCTCCTACACCAGAAGCAGGACAGGTCTGCACGGTGTTTCAAACAGGCTGTTCAGCCCTGCTGAGTGGCAGGACCAGTTAACCTGCCCCCGCGCTAGTTAGCCCGTCTGCAGTACCGTGGGGCTGTAGCTGCGTTACTTCTGGTTTAGGCAGCAGCCCAGGCTGCCTGGTGTATTTGGGGGCATCGCTGCATCTGACAGCAGGTTTGCCCTGTAGACTGGGCTTGAGATGCTTGGAGCAAAATGGCTAAAACTGCATTTTAAAACAGGGGTGGCCAACCTTCCAGCCCTGTGGTCAGGATGAGCGGCATGGGATCGGTCTGTGAGCTGGGTCCTGTGCAGAGTCAGCCTGTTGGCCATCCCAATCCCGCACGCCAAGATCTGGTCGTGGAGGACCCTGTGCTCTGGGGCAGAGCCACCTTGTCTGACCTGCAAGGCTTCCCGTGGACCTGGAAATTTAGCAGCAGGGGAGAAGCCATTAAGGCTGCGGCCGTTCCCCTGCTGCTAAACTTCTGCCCCGGGGGGAGCTCCGTGTGTCATGACAGGTGCTGGGCAGCCTGGTGTGGGGTCACCCAGGGTCAGAAGAAGCAATGAAGATCTGAGATCAGTGTGCAGGGTCCAAGTGTAGGGAAGCCAGGAGATGCGTCTGGGGAACCGTGTCAGAGATCCAGAGCACGGGGTCAGAAGGCAGCTGGGTTGGGGATCAAACCAGAGCTGGGTCAGAGAGACAAAGAGTCAGGCCAGCCTCGGGGTCTGCGGGTGAGCTGGGTTGGGTACTTACAGGATCCGTCAGAGAGCCAGTAGAGGCAGAAGCCAAGGGCAAGGCAGCCGGGGTACAAGCCTGAGCCTTATGGCCCCAACACTTTGCCTTCTGTGTCGGGGGTCTTATGGGATAAGTACCTTGCATTGTGAGGTACTCAGCCACCAGGGGACGGAGCAATGTATAATCACACAAGATTAATTCACGCGATTAACACGGCACGATTAACTTGATGATCTTCCGAGGTCCCTTCCGGCCCTAATGTCTATGAAGTCTGTAGGTAGGACGGGGAGACACGACTTCTGTTCTTGATTCTGAGCCTGAGCTGCTTGGTGAGGTCGACTGAACGACTTGACTCCTCGATCCCTCCCTTTTTCCAGCGGGGCAGTTAGATACTGCTTCCTTCCTGGTGTGATGATATTAGGGCTGTCATATATGAAGTAGAGTGCTTTGCCAGCCCTTCGTTCTGGATGTTGCAGAAGGCCCAGTTGTTAGTGTCAGTATTCAGCCCATTGCAGAATCGCAGCTGCTCATGACAGCGACGTGATCCCTGTCGTTCTTATTCCTCCACTGGTGCTTTTACACCAAGTTCAGGGAATAGTAAAGAAGAACGGCCTTGTAATACAGCACTGGTCTAGGATTAGGACTGCTGGAGTTCATCGCGGGTACAGACAGTCTCTGTGACATTTAGCAAGTTGCTTAATCTCTCTGCTTCTGTTCCTTACTTGGTAAAGTGCGACTAATGTTCCTTTCTCTTACCTCTTCCCCGTTCAGATTAGAAACTTGTGGAAGCTCGGGGCTGTCTCTCATTACTATCCCTAGTGAGAAGGTAATGGTTTAATTTAGAGGTCAGTGACCTATACCCCTCCCCCAGGCTGGATCTGTCCTGGGAAGGTCGGACGTGGTCCCAGGTGATTTGCACCTGCTCTGAACTGCCCACCCTCTCCGCAGCACTGCCCCTGCTCCTGTCTTGTGCCTACAATTATCCTCATTGCAGAGGTCTTGGGTGCTTTCGCTTGCTCTTGCTGCAGACAGCTTGAGCAGGGTGGAGGCAGGGGGAAAGGGGCAGAGATTTGCAGCCAGCAGCAGGGAGCTGAGTCCCGAGCTCCAGCCCCAAGGGAGGAAAGGTGGCTGATCCCTCATTTAGTTGATGGCTCCCTGAGGAGCCTGTCTGGAGGAGGGGGTTATAGGAAGGCAGGGCAGTGACTGTAAGCAGTAGTTTGAGGAAGGCTTTCCACTTGAATTGGGAAACAGAGGACAGCATGAAGGTGTTTGAGAGAAGTGGAGCCAGTGATGACTGCGAGTTGCATTGTTGGGCCATGAAGTTAGGAGGAGCTTTAAAAATGAGAATGAGAAGGTCTAATTTTATATGGTGAAAAGAAGGAAAGGCCACATCCCAGGGAGGTAATCTTAGCAGCATTTTTTTGAATGGGTATGTTGAGAAGCAGGGTGTTTCAGGAAAGCCAGTGGAAGGTCTTGGACACAGGGAAGAGTCAAGGACGATGCTGTAGGCTGCTCTACTCATGGAGCAACTACTGAATGATTATATATACATCTTTTATTATGCCAGAGGGAGAGTGCAGAAGTGATCAGGAACAACTCCAAGCCCTCTCTGTATGGCCCTCTGTCACTGCTAAAAGCTCTGAGCCATTGAGAAGTGGGAACCCATAGGGTCCAGGAGGGAAGCCCTGCTGTAATATGGTATGTCCTCATAAAGCCTTCCTTCAGCCTCCTTTCTTTGCCTTTAATTTTTTTCAAGGACATAACAAAGATGATGAAACCTTATAATCAGATTTCAAAATCAAAACCGATCAGATGAATGGTATTAATGATGCGGAGTCAGTCATTTCAGTGGCATTTTGCAAGCACAGGGGATGGTCTCCAAGTATTTAGTCCCTTGCATAACACACAGCTAGATCTTCCTTGTCACTAATTACTAATTGGGCAGATAGGGCTGTAATTATCCCTTCTGGACAGCAGCATCCTGCTGCAGCGAGTTACATCTGAGTTGGCATGAAGGTGTGTGTGGAAAACATCTTAGGTGCTGGTCTGCACAAATACCCTTCTTCAGGCATATTGAGAGTCTGCTGGTGAATTGTGTGCTGTCCTGGGAGTGCGCAGTTCTACCCAGGAGAGCACACAATTCACCAGCAGACTCTCAATATGCCCAGCGAAGGGTGTTTGTGCCCCAAACCTTGCAAACAACAATTTCCCCAACTATTTAGTTGGTCTAATAAAAAATACCACATCTACCCAAAGGACCTTGTCTTCCTTTGCTCCTCAACAACTCATTATATGTCACATGCAATCAAATTAGCAACAGATAACTCAAGACTGCTTTTATTTTAGGCAGCCCTCTTGGTAGCAGTAAAGGCAAATTCATCTCTCTCTCTCGTGCTAATGCAGCTCAAACCCTTTTGGAAGTCAGTGGATTTTTGCTGGCATTCATCTTGGCCCCAAATTGTTTTGCACTTCTAGAAACCCCTCTAGTATAATAAATGTTTCTGGCCATGTGGGCATTTGCATTTTTCTTTTGTTTGCCACCGATGTAAGTATGTTGCGAGTCTAGGTCTACAGTCCCGCTTTTAGCCTTTCACTCTAGACCAAAGCAGGCAATTATTTTGGGTGGAGGGCCGCTTACTGAGTTTTGGCAAACCATCGAGGGCCGCATGACAGGCAGCCAGGGGCAGATATATATTCATTTTCTAAATTTTTTAGGCGCTCCGCAGGCTGGATAGAATGGCCTGGTGGGCCGCATTTTGCCCACCCCTGCACTAGACCTTATACCGCATTTTTGCACAACCCCTGCCCCCCCACACTCACATAAGGAGGGACCTACTCAAATCACGATTTTGCGATCTTCACAGAAATGGTGAAAAATGGTGGTTTCCATGATTTTGCATGGGATCACCAGAAAAAAAAAAAACCTGACTAAAAATAAAATGCTGGCTCCCCAGGAAGCAGTCTAGCCTCGGCCCAGCCTGGCAGCCCGCTGGTTGGAGGGGAAAGCCAAAGGGAAGGAACCAAGATGGCAGCTGCTCCCTCTGCCACTGGTTGGCTGGGAGGACTGCCTTTTGTGCAGCCACACCCCTCTCTGCCAATCAGCAGTGAGGGGTGGAGCCTCATGAAGGGCAGCCCTGTCTGCCAGTCACTGGTAAGGGGCAGGGTCACATGAAAGGCAACCCTCTCAGCCAATCAGCAGCAAGAGGCAGGGGTGCCGGTGCCCCTTAGCCAATCAGCGGTGGGGGGAGCCACCATGATAAGCCCAGAAAAATGGCTGATGGCACTGCAGATGGCCTGTGAAATTGCCCATCTGCCACCTCAATTTGGGTAGGTCCCTACACATGAGAGATGCCTCATGTTTTTGGAAAGGCAAAATGATAAAAAAGAATTGTCCAGAGTCACGGCTGATGCTGGCAGCATGGACCAGGGCCAGGTATATTTGTCTGCCTCACTTGCCCTCCCCTTCTGGCTCAGCAAAAACCTACAAGTTTAACCCTGTCTCAGCCTCTGCCAAATTGGCAGCAGCTTTTGGCAGAGCAGCTGACTCTGCCTCTCCCCATGTGGCCAGGAGGGAGTCAAACCCTGGCAGCCATGCCAGTGTCCCCATACCTCTCTCTCTCGGCATGGAAATCAGCTTCCTTGTTTAAAACATGGACTCCAGGTTTCAAGGGCTAAATTTTTAAAGAAATGTGCAAGTAAATATGATGCCTCCCTTGTTGAAATTTGCTTTAAAATATTTTGATATGTAAGGCACATAAGAATTATATTTAGCATGTTTGCAAGTCAGTGGGTCAGATTATTATTATTATGTTTTCATATTTAATAGAGGCCTGGCTACTTGCACTGAAGTCCAGTGATTAACCACACAGCCCCCACCCCCCTCGCCTTCAGAGGAGGGGAATTAGATCAATGCTAGATAAGTTTTAAAATACCACCCTTTGTATTACTACTATATTTTCAGACCCTACTTCCTTTATTGAGCAACCCAGTGATAATAATTGGTAGCAACTTGGAGGCAAGTGCTTTTTGCAGCAAGCTCCGAACAAGTGAGACCGACTGAGCAGAGGAGCCCTTGTCTGTTTTCTCTTAGACGCTTCCCCCAAGACAAGTGCTGGTAAGAGTGGCTCATCTGTCCTCTGGCATTAGCCTGCGCTGCTGCATTGAGACATGGAAACACATTTGTTGTCCGGTTATATACATCATTTACGTTAAAAGGACAAACTGGTACATTGGAGGGAAGGAAGAAGGAGACTAAGAACTGAGCCGTGGCCTGTCTCTATTTTTTAACTAAGCTGCTGGAACATGCTTCTTTCTATCTCCTTGCAAAGCTGTTTTGGTGTACGTGATTAGTTTGTACGAACACCCCTCCTGCAGCTTGCACTTCCTGTGTAAACCCACCAGCTCAGAAATAAATAGCTCCTTTACCTCAGACTGTGATCGCCATGTGCTTGAGGCAGAGGCTGCTGACCAAGTTCCCACCTCTGCTGCTAATGTAGCGTGCAGAGCAGCTCGCCACAGTTTCTTGGAGCATCTAACAGTTCACTGTGATGGAAAAAACTGCTATCTTCTCGCGATTCATTAAATTCCTTGGGCTAAAATATATGTGTTTTCATATTCATGTCTGGATTTTTAGAAGTGGCTGCTAATTGGGAACGCCTCTCTTTTTGGGTCTCCAAAGGGCTTGGTTTGCAAAAGGGCTGGGCTCATCTCTTTCCAAAAATTGAGCCCCACATAGTCACTTCCGGTAACTCTTCGCCTGTGGGTGGAAGACCCATCTGAATCGCTGGGAATTGCAGTTGCCTTCATGCATGCTTGGGGCCACCCTGAGCTCGAGAAGAGGTTGGCTTCATTTTAAGCCTTTCTTAGAAATTTAATTTGACTCTTAAGTCCTTCTAAAACAGGGGCAGACAATTATTTTGGGCAGAGGGCCGCTTACTGAGTTTTGGCAAGCCATTGAGGGCTGCATGACAGGCAGCCAGGGGCAGATAAATATTAACTTTCTAAATTTTTTAGGGGCCCTGTGGACCAGATACAACGGCCTGGTGGGCTGCATCCGGCCCACAGGCCTCATTTTGCCCTCCCCTCTTCTAAAACCATTAGCGCTGTCTTTAGTCAGTCTAATTAACTGTATGACATTTCCCAGATTTTATATCCTCTCCTTTGGATCTCTCTTGCCTTCCTGCCCTTACACTGTGACATCTCCAGGGCAAGGGCCCCTCCCTTCTTCAGTGTTGGGAAACCACCTGGTGCACCCTGGGTATTACCACAACCTTGTGGTCTTGCCCTGAAACGATGCTGCCATCGCTCTGTCCTCTCTGCTCCTGTGCATCTCAAAACCATCAAGCAGGGTCTCCCAGCACTTCATATCTCATAGCAGTTGCTTGATGTGGCTTTTGTTGCTCATCTCTCAGGTTCCTTCTTAGTCCACAAGACGTGACGCTGTCCCTCAAGCAATTTGCAGAGGTTGGGCAGCTTAGGCAAATAGTTTTTCAGTCTGTGTCAGTGCCCTCAGCAGTTACCCTATGGTCCAGAGTCAGGAGCAGAAATTCAGACCTCTGTTGCCTCTTCTCCCTCTCTCGAACTGGACGTTGACTTCAGCTGTAAAAGGACAAACCACTAGTTTTCAAGTAGTAAAAAGGCCCACACGCGGTGCGCATTAATTGCTCCAGATTGACTTAAGTTGCATCCCTAGCAGTCAATGAGAGGTCACTGGGACTACTCGAGAGCTTGTAATTATGCACGTGCTTAAGAGCTTTGCTGTATTAAAGCCAGAATGAGCACTGGGTGTGTGGTTAAAGGATAGTATGAAATTCCTGCTTGTTGGCACAGAACTAGCTCAGTCCTCTGCTGTGCTACTTTGCACACAAAGTGCGGTATTGTGCTGCCCAGCTAGACAGACATTCAGTACCTGCCTTGCTGATTATTCCTTTCCATTTTGACCAAGGTTACTGAAAATAACTCAGTGAAATCTTATTAATTAACACCATGAAACAAACCCTGCAGGACAAAAAGTACTTTCCTTTTTAGTGCTTCAGACTCTTTTTAGTTTGCCTATTTTTAAATTGCCACTCAAAATGATAGCTCTGTCTCCCAGCTCCATTCAGTGTCTCCCCCCTTCCCTCCCCACTGTACTTTTAATGGCAGTTTTTGGAGAGGAAAGAGACAAAGACAAATTCAAGTTCTGGGCAGGAAATAGAACAAAGAGACTATTGAAAAGACAAGCCAATTGCCAGTGCAGATTTAGCACCCGCTCCTGAATATTTCATGGCAGTAGGCTCTGCTGTGGCCTGACTTCCAAAGTGTCCAGAAACTCCCTAGTGTGCAACCCTGGAGCCCTAAGCACATCATGCGTTTGGGACCAGACATTAGCAGAGTTGGTTCCTTAGTACCTAGCCAGTCTCTCATTGCTTTTCTTTAAATACTTTATTATTATTCTTTAAAGAAAAAAATGCACCTGCGAAGATTGCAGAGCACTGCTTTCCTGAATCATCAGCATATTTATTTATCATAGTTCAGAGACTACTGCCTCTTAAGCTGACCAGTACTGACTCATTCTTTCCTTGAACTCCCATGTCTGTCTGTAGCTGTCTTGTCTTATACTTCAGTTGGAAGTGCCATGGTATAGGGACATACTTTTTGTTCTAATTTTGTACAGCACCTTGCACATTAGGTGCTCTAGGTCTGGAGCTCCAAGACACCATGGCAGCTGCAGTAGTCATGATAATCATAGGAATGGCTACAAGAAGTAGTGCAGTTTCTCATACACTATCTTAGTCTCCATAAACTTTCATTCAAAAATCAAAGGTATGATGTTTTGAAGTTTGAAATCCTTTCCAGCCCCCTTTTTGGTAGAGGCAATAACTTGACCATTTGTATAAACTTTTGCATACTAATCTCCAAAAGCTCCTGAACATGTTAAATGCTACCCAGCATTAATTACAACTTCTATTGGTTAAGTCATAAAACATAGGAAGGGACCTCAGGAAGACATCTGGTCCCATCCCCTAGTCAAAGTATGATCATCCCTGACTGGCCCACCCCAGTGATATTAAGGCCTTGTTGCATGGTAATTTTAGGTGGCTTCTAGTGCTCTTAACCCCTGGACCAGCTGCATGTTAACACGTTTAAGTGGCTTAAAGCACTCCTTATTCAGTTTAAATTTATGCTACTCCAGGGCAGAATTATCTCCAATCTGCCTAATTTTGTTCCTGTTCCATTACCATGTGGCCACTTCCCACAGCTGTTCCACTTAAGTTGAAGTCCTTCAGCATCTCAGGATGCAGTGGCCCCTCCAGACTCTGGGTGAGCAGAGACACCAGTGTGCAGCAGAGCCAGGCACCGTGCCTCACCTGCCTAGGGACATTAAGGAGAAGCAGCCCTGGAGCACCCAGGAGCCCTGGTGCTTCCCGCTGCTGCTCAGACTGGCTGTGCTCCTGCTGGGGTGGCACAGGGGGTGAACTCCAAAGGAAAAAAAGGGGTTGGGCCCCTTGGAGCTCAGGCAGTGCCCAGCGGGCCAGGAGCCTGGCCAGCAGCGGTGCAGGGGGGAAAGTGGCTGGCAGGCCAGGTGCTGCCTGAGCTCGGAGGGGCCCAATCATTTTTTTTTTTTTTCTGCAGGTGGCCCCCCACAGTGGGCAGAGTGAGAGGATTTTGCCCCATCCTTCACAGCACAAGTGCAGGGAGCCAAGGATACCCTGCCTGGCCACAGTGCAGCCGGTCTGCTAGGAAGCGGCAAACA
>NW_017729025.1:9231749-9235316 GCF_001723915.1 Gavialis gangeticus | reverse complement strand
AGGAGAAGCAGCCCTGGAGCACCCAGGAGCCCTGGTGCTTCCCGCTGCTGCTCAGACTGGCTGTGCTCCTGCTGGGGTGGCACAGGGGGTGAACTCCAAAGGAAAAAAAGGGGTTGGGCCCCTTGGAGCTCAGGCAGTGCCCAGCGGGCCAGGAGCCTGGCCAGCAGCGGTGCAGGGGGGAAAGTGGCTGGCAGGCCAGGTGCTGCCTGAGCTCGGAGGGGCCCAATCATTTTTTTTTTTTTTCTGCAGGTGGCCCCCCACAGTGGGCAGAGTGAGAGGATTTTGCCCCATCCTTCACAGCACAAGTGCAGGGAGCCAAGGATACCCTGCCTGGCCACAGTGCAGCCGGTCTGCTAGGAAGCGGCAAACACCGGGGAAATTCCTGCCCCCCACCGCCAACACCAGCTACTTGCTCCTGCCCAGGAGACTGGGTCTGCCGGTGGTCAGACAGGGTGTCCCCAGCACATGTAGGGGGAAGAGCAAGCACCTCCAGGGCTGTGGCAAGCATGGCGAATCCTCTCCACCTGTGCATGGAGCCAGGGACACCTTCCCTGGCTGGAGCAGAGTCCAGGTCTCCCAGAGAGCAGCAAGCTGGTGTGAGGGGGTGGGGGGAGTCCCTCTGATTCCCCCCACAAGCTCAGGGAGAGGGGCAGCTTGCTGCTCTCCCAGACGTAGAGCCATTGCTCGTTTCAGAGACCTGGAGAAGCAGCTTCCCTGAGACCAACATCGGCGCTGCACTGAGAGCACTGCCGCAGCTCAACGAGATCCGAGAGCCCCAGGGAAGGGCAGCTCCATGCTGAGAGCAGGGCTTCCAGGGCTTAAGTCCAACATTGCCGAGCCGCTGTATCAGTTGCAGTGAGACCAGAGAGGCCCAGGGAAGCTGCTTCCCGAGGTCTGTCTGGTCTCGCGGCAGCTGACGGTGGTGGGCCTGTTCTCTGCTCAGCAGGAGCAGCGAGCAGGTCCTGCTCCTAGTCCTCCCCCTGCTCCCCCGCGCCTCTAGTGGCAAGGCACAGCTGTGCAGGTAAAGGACAGTCAGAGGAGGTTTTCTGCCTTGCCATGCGAGTGGTCCACTAAGCCGAACAACACTAAGCTGATTAACGTTTGTTTGGCTTAGAGCATAAGGTTTAACAAGGCCCTTAGTCTAACCTGCACTAGAGCTTATGGGATGAAATCCTGGCCTGGTTAGTCAGATGCTGCCAGTGTTGATTTCAGTAAAGTCAGGCTTTCATTTGAGGACTTTATCCTACTGAAGTTGCTATCTAAATGGAGAAGCCACTGGGGAAAGAGCGAAGCAGTATGCACTGGTGTTTGCACTCATCTTGTCCTTTTGGTGGATTGTTAAAATAATTGTTGTTATATGAATTCCTCTTCATAGGAAGGATTTGAGATGTAAAGCCATTTAAGTGTTGGATTGGGCCATGGATGCAGGGCCCAATCTAAGCAGAGGACCTGTGGAAAAAGAGTGCAGAGGTTAGAGTAGGAGTTTGTGGAACCTGAATAGGCCATTGTCATCACCTCATCTCATTTCTTACATAAAGGAGAGAATTCGTTATCTAGTTGCTTATACCAGTGCTATGAGCCTGAGCAACAAGCAAAAAGAACTGGAAATTCTCACTGATGGCAAAGCACTTGATATAATTGGCATCTTTGAAATCTGGTGGCATGAGTCACAAGGTCAGGATGTTAAAATCACTGAGTACAACCTTTTCAGGAAATACAGAATGGGCAGAAGAGTCTTGGGATACTGGGGAAATTCCAGAAGTTGCAAGGAGAACAATGTGCCGGCATTCAGAAAGGGTGAGTGTGATAAACTCAGTAATCAGGGATGGAGCCGATTAATCTTGCTTTAATCCCAGGCAAAATAAGGGAAAGGCTGATACTGCATTCAGTCAATGAAGAATTAAAGGGTAGGAATATAACGAATACTAGTCAACAGGGGTTTTAGAGCCGGTCAAAGAAAATCTGATTTCATTTTTTTTAATGAGATTACAAATTTGGTTGATAAAGATAACTGCATAGATACAATATGCATGGACTTTTGTAAGACTCTATCCAACATCAGGAAAGCACATCTTAAATCAGTGGGGAACATCCTTTTAGGCAGGCATATGCCAAATGAGCTCTGCACTTTCCCCAAGTGCCACTCTCTTCCCTGTTCCCTGCCCTATCTGCTGCTGTGCTGTCTGTCCACTCCCTAGTTTTTCATATGCCATACAGAGGCCGCCTGTGCCCCTTGTGCAGGGGCGGACAATTATTTTGGCTGGAGGGCCACTCAAGGACTGCACACGCACAATCTTTCAGAAGATATCATTTTAACAAATTATAGCTTTAAAAAAAAATCATAGATTAAAACTCAAACATGGACTATAACAGATTTTATTTTTATTTCAAAAAATAATTTCTGTCCTGATTTTATGCTTTTTTGAGTAGTGTGTATGGAGGTGATTGCCTAATAGCTCAAAATAAAGTCTTACTCTTGTATAGTGGGGGGAGTGGGAATGGGTGTATGGGTGTGCATGTGGGGGAGGCGTAAGGGTTGGGGAACATGGGGGTTGTGGATGGATGTGTATGTGGATGGGTGTGCACATGTGTTTCGGGGGAAGTGGGGCTCTGTCTGCATATTAGGTCCTAGGAGCCGGCTGGGAATGGGGTGGGGGGAGTGTGTCAGAGCGCATGTATTGCAGCTCTTGCTGGGGTGGTGCTAGTGCAAGTAAGTTATGCTCCCCCAGCCTCCATGCCATCTGGCCTGTGGCTGCCCCGCCCCGCGGCAACCTGCATGGGCCTGAGCCCTGCCCACCCCGCCCAGGACAGCCTGTGCTGTGCTCCCATCAATGTGGGCCCAGTGAACATACCCAGCTTCCTGGCAGGGCTGTTCCTGGTGCAGCTGCAGCCCCTGAGTTACTGCTTGGCTCCCCCAGTGGCTCCTTGTCCTCCTCCTTTTGCCCCTGCTGTGCCCCTCTGGGTAGCAGGTAGGGTAGTGAAGTGGTGGCACCAGGCACCACACACCCAGCCAGGTGGGAGGGAAGCTGCAACCGGGAGATCCTGCCCCAACACAGAGGGCTCCAGCTCCCAGCCACCTTCCACCCACTTGGCTGCCCACAAGTGGCTGCTCATCGCACTGGATGAATAGAGTGGGTGGATGGTGACCAGGAGCTGGAGCCGGAGCCCTGCATGCTGGGGCCAGAGCTGGCCAGCTGCAACTTCCTCCCACCCAGAGCAGCACATCAGGAGCAGGTGGAGGAGCTGCTGGACTGGTGGAGGAAGCTGTGAGCACTGGGTGTGGGGCAGAGCCAGGACAGTCCAGCTGATGTGGGCAGGAGTGTGGCACAAGCAGGAATGGGTAGGGCTTGGCCCTATATGGAGCAGGGGGCAGCTGAGGGCTAGATCCCATCAGTTGGCAGCCCTGCAGCCAGTATTCTGCCCTTGTGGCACGCATGGTGCTGGTTGGCCAACCCTTCCCTTACATGGTTTAAGACTAGCGATCCGCATTTTCATATTTTACTGATTTTTTTCCACTGATAAATTACCAGATTTTTTAAATTGAAGTTATTCAGTTTTTACTGATTT
>NW_017729025.1:9229499-9231657 GCF_001723915.1 Gavialis gangeticus | reverse complement strand
CGCTGCCTGGGGGCATGGGGCTCCCAGTGGTTTCTGGGTAGGGAAGGGTGGCTGTAGCCGCTGCCTGGGAGCACAGGGCTCCCAGTTCTGACGCTGGGCGGAGCAGGAGGGGCCGCAGGAATTGCTTCTGGCACGGACGGGTCCCAGCTGCACCTCGGCAACTACTTGGGAAGAGCCTGGCACAGCCTCCCGGGGTGCACCTAGCCCTGCAGCCCTCTCAGGGTACACATAGCAGCAAGAGCCACACCTTGCACCCACTGACAGTCCCCCTGCTTTACTCCCTGCTGCAGCCCCAGGACCGGCCAACAGGCTGTGCCATGCCTGTTCCCTAGTCCCAGCCTTACTCCCTCCCTGCTGTGGAAATGTATTATTATTTTCCCCAATTTTAAACCGATTCTCCCCCCCCCCCCCCCCCTTTTTTTTTTCCTTTTATCCCGATTTCATCCCGGTTTTTATGTTTGGAAGATAAATCCTGAAAAATTCCTGGAATTTTTTTTTGAAAATAAAAAATGAAAATGTGAAACACTATTTAAGACGTATCTTAAAAAGCAGCTGTCCTTTAGGGAATCCTTTCAAATGGAGGTGTTTCCAGTGGGGTTCCCCAGGGACCACTGTAAGGTCATACACTTGTCATTATTATTAGTAAGCTGGAAATAAGTTTGCAGAAGAGATGCAAATAACAAAGAGGACAGGAGAGTCCTGAATAATGATTTAGACAGGGTGGTGTGCTGAATGCCATAGTAGAGGGCCAGATTAAAGGGAAATGCATAGCAATCCATCCAGGAGCAAGATGTGCAAGCCATCTCTGCAGAATGGTGAGAAGAGCCACAAGAATAATTGGGAGGCTAGAGGAGATGACTTGCAGCAAGAGATTTGAAAAGCTTGGTGTATTTGGCTAAGAGAGATTGAGAAGTGACTTAATTACAGCAGCCAATGGGGAATACATACCAGGTCCTTTTCACCAGTGGAGAAAAATGTGAGAACCCGTGGCTGAAGTTAAAGAAATTCAAATGAAAAATGAGGCTTATTGTCTATGCTGAGGTTGGTTAACCACTGGAGCCAGTTAACACAGGAAAGAGGTGAAGTTTAAGCCTCCTGAAGTCTTCGAATCAAGATTACACACTTTTCCAAAGTTGTGCTAGCCCAAGAGCCACAAGAACCTGTGTACCCCTACATGAGCTGTGGCCAACACTCTCCGCTTCAAAGGAAAAGAAACTGCTGCATGCATAATGATCTTGCTAAAGACAAATGATTCATGCATTGCATTATTTGCATAAAAAAAGAAAAACTTTGATAATCTTTTCTGAGAAGAGCCTTGGAGTTTGTGGTCTGAGTATCACTGAGTGAAATCACACAGTCTACAAAGGATATTCAGTCTTGAATATCAGACTCCCAACTGATGGAAAATGTATCATGTCCCTTGGTACCTTGTTCCAGTGGCTAGCACCCTTGCTGCTATTTCCATTTGGCATTTTGCTGACCAGCTTCAGCCGTTGGATTGTGTGAGCTGGTTCCAACAGCTCTGCTCTCCAGGACCAGATGAATATATCTATCTGTGAATGACTTACCATGCAAGCCTTTTTCCTTGATAAGTCTAAATAGATTAGTATCTCACTGTAGAGAGTGTTTTGAATCATGGATCATTCCTGTAACACTTTTTCAAAATCTTCTCTAAGCTAAATGCGTTCCCATTTGCATTCGTTCAAATTTTAAGCAGAAGTCAAAAGTAATGTGCTTTATAGCTGAGCTCTTAAAAAAGAATGCTGATGGCTTTCATAGTTGCTTCCTTTCAAGGACAAAAGCAATTTATTTATATATAAAGCTGGGTTTTTTTATTAAAACTAGGACATGAATACCATTTGTCTCTTTGCTAGTGACTGGTAGACCTTAAGATATTAGGAAACTCTGCTAGGGATTTCAGTGGGTATCTGAAACATTTTCCAAATTTCTGTTCAGGGGAATGTGATATTTAGCCACAAAAGATCAGAATTTCTATCCAGATTTCTTACATTCACTGGCTTTAATAGAGCTAAACATAGCTCCAAAGGAGACTTTCTCATGCTATTGCCATACTGTTGCTCTAGTGTAGGGGTGGGCAAAATATGGCCCACGGGCTGGATACGGCCCACCAGGCCAATCTATCCGGCCTGTGGGTCTC
>NW_017729025.1:9200950-9224499 GCF_001723915.1 Gavialis gangeticus | reverse complement strand
TAGCCACAAAAGATCAGAATTTCTATCCAGATTTCTTACATTCACTGGCTTTAATAGAGCTAAACATAGCTCCAAAGGAGACTTTCTCATGCTATTGCCATACTGTTGCTCTAGTGTAGGGGTGGGCAAAATATGGCCCACGGGCTGGATACGGCCCACCAGGCCAATCTATCCGGCCTGTGGGTCTCCTAAAAAATTTAGAAAATATTTATCTGCTCCTGGCTGCCTGTCAAAGAGGACAAGAGCCAGGGGCAGTAGTACCCAGGGAGAGCTGTGAGCAGCCCAGCCCTGCCCCACCCCCAGCCATTTTCCTGCCCTCCTGCCCCTGGCTGCATCACCAGAGCATGGAAGCATGGGGCCCACGTCAGTACCTGGGGGGTAGGTGTGGGGGGGTGTGGGTATGTGTTCCTAGGGTGAGTCCCACCCCCCCCCCACCATACACATGCACCCACACCCCCCCTCGCACTGTCATACACACAGACCCCCACACCACTGCCAACCACCCCCCACACACAGTCCCCCACAAACGCCATACCCACCCACACCCCTCATATCTACAGACACACCCATATGCTCCCACACCTGCACCTGGCCACCTCCCATAAATGCACACCCACCCATCCCCACAAACTTGTACCCACCCCCCCAATATACAAGAGTAATACTTCATTTTAAGCTATTATATACAGTCACATCTGTGTACACTACACAAACTCATGTAAACCAGAACAAAAAAATTTTTTGAAATATTAATGAATGTTTTAGATGTTCACTTTTTAGAATATAATTTGGTATTTTTCTGGTTCCGAGATGGCAAAACCCTTTGCTGAAAGAAATACTTCCGGGGGCAAGGGGAAGGACTTCTGGTGTAAAAGGTCAGGGGTTAGGGGACAGGACTTCCAGTCACAAGATGGCAACCAGGGGCTGGGGCACCTGTCAAGGGGCAGGGCTACCCATGCGGCCCTTGACAGCTTGCCAAAACTCTAAGTGGCCCTCCACCTGAAATAATTGCCCACCCCTGCTGTAGTGGAAACCAAGAAGTATAAAGGGGTAAGTAAGAACGTATAAGAAGTCTGAGGAAACATGGTTGGTGTGTATGGCACCCACACTGGAGTCTTCAGTAGGGCTGTGTGAAACAGCACCATTTTGTTTCAACATCCGTTTCACCATTTCAAAGGGGCAGTGTTTCATTTCGCTGTTTCAAAGCATTGTTCTGTTTTATTTCACTGTTTCGACGTGTTTCGATGTTTCACCCATAGGCTGTAATGGGGAATCACGAAAATGCCTATAACTTTGTCATTTCTTTCCTGATCTGAATGAAAACTGCAAGGATATTAGCCCCTGCTGAGGCGATGACGCCTGCCACATTTCAAGGAGAGAGGTCTAAGGGTTTTTAGGAAACTGTACCTCAAACTGTTCAGAGTAAAACTTGTGTCACTTGTAAGTGTGAAGGCACAGGGAAAGCTCAGTTCAACTTATGCTTTTTATGCTGTTTTTCCATCCCTCCCCAGAGCACTGGGATTGGAAGGGACCTCAGGGAAGGATCACAGTCACTGGACAGCTACACAGTCAATATGAGAGCACTCCTTCCCCCCTCTTCCCCCACCCTCTCCTTACTTTCTGTTTCGCTGCAAGCAAGCCTAGGTTCGAAACTCAAAATGTTTCAAAACCCTCAAAATGTTTCAAGTGCCCTCGTTTTGTTTTGAAGCTGTTTCGAAGCCCTTTGTTTCGTTTCAATTTCACTGTTTTGAGTTCGAAACGCGTCAAAGCAGCTTCATAATGAAACACCTGTCAAAATTTTGTACAGCCCTAGTCTTCTGGTCTTTAAAAAACATGGGGTTTGATTCAAGAATGAGAAGTGAAAGCTCATTTCAGATGATTGTTTTCTTTTGCTAAAATATTCTATACCAGAGGTGGGCAAAATGTGGCCAGATGCAGCCCGCCAGGCCATTCTATCTGGCCCGCAGGCACCTAAAAAATTTAGAAAATTAATATTTATCTGCCCCTGACTGCCTGTCATGCGGCCCTCGATGGCTTGCCAGAACTCAGTAAGCGGCCCTCCGCCCAAAATAATTGCCCACCCCTGTTCTATACAGTTATCCCAGGCCAGCTTTTCTGTTCATTTAGAAATGAGCATATGAAAAAATAGATGTATATAACTAAAATGTTCTGTTTTCTGTTGACTTTCTCCTGTCACATGAGCAGACATGACATTTTTTTGAATGGGTCCTGGGTAGTATGCAAACATCCTGCCTTGTACACGTCATAACGTGTCAGAAGCTTCATCCCAAAGGCAGGATTCAGTCCCTGGGAATGTGCAGGCCTGTTCAGTTCCTGTGGTAATTTACAGGCGGTCGTGCATAACGAGCCACACTTTAACTTTCTTAACATTTTAACTTTCTGTTTTTGATTTGTTTTTTTTCATAATAGCATACCATAGAGCAAACTACCTACGAGTGAGTTTAGCTCCTTGTGAATTGTGAATGGTTGTTTAGTAGCATGAATCTTTGTAGTGTTTCTAGGTTTAGTGGGAGTTCAGTCCTTCATCCATAAAAAGGAGGAAATGGGTAAGAACCTATTACATGCTATAGTGCTGAATAAATACTAATGTTATGGAAAACTATAGAGATGTGACTGATTTTGCTTTCTCTGCAGAACTATTATCCTGTTTCTAAACTGGTATTATACTATTGCTCCTCTGACTATTATGCTTTAATTATCAAGTATGAGTATCTCAAGTATTGTGAGGGCTATTGCTGTTTATCCTTTTTTGCAGAAGTTCATCACAAGGAAGTCTATTCACTTCTCTAACTTCTAGTTAGACACCAACCAGAATGGGAGCAAGGCCTTTTGTGCATCAAGCAGATCGGTATTTCTGTAATGGGATTTCACAACCATACTTAAGTATGGATGAATAGTGATATGGTTAGCAAGTACATTGCTTTCTAAAACAGGATCATTTTGCAAGATTTTTGAGAACAGGCAATGGCGAACTAGGACTAGTTTATAATGATTATTTGGTAAATGAATAAATGAACTTACATACTCAGAGGAGGCCTTAGAGGTGAGTGACATGGGCGACCGCCTAGGGCACAGTGGTCAGGAGGGCACCAAAGATGCATGAACATGTGCACACATGTGTGAGCAGCCCATGCTTGTAGTAGCTCTCTCCCCCAACTCTGCCCCACCCTGGCCAATCCTTGTCCCTGCCCACCTGCCTTTGCCTGCAGCAATGGTGCTGACTTGCGGAGGGTGGGGGGCCAAAATACAAATTCGCCCAGGGTGCCATTTTCCCTGCGGCCAACTCTGCCAGTACCCTGGGTTACACAATGGGATTGTTTCAAGTTCCCATTAAAAGCTCATGGCAGTTGAATTTGGTCCTAAATTTTCAGTTGGCTATAGGTGTGGCTCATTAAGGATATCAACACATCTTACTAATGCTAATGAATTCAGCCTGATGACACCCTGCTGAGCTAGACAAATAGTATCATCATCCCCCTCTCTTTGGAGAAACTCAGGATGGAAGAGATTAAATAATTCGCCAGAAGTCCCATCAGCAGTCTGTCGTGGAACTTGGCAAAGAACCCGCATTACCTGATTTCGCCTTGTGCTGGTTAACCAGTAGGGCGTGTTTTATCTGGTCAAAACACAGCAAGAACCTTTATGTCATAGCACATAATTACATTAGCTAGAATTAGTATTAATTGTTCGCCTTATGACTGTGTCAGAAGCTGTAGGCATGGCCTAGGACCCCATAGTACTAGAAGCTCTGTGAATAACTTTAAGTAATAATAACCAACACAGTGGGCACGTCTACATGAGACGCTTTACTGCTCATTAGACTAATCCAATGCACAGTAAAGGATCACCGTCTACATGTGTGCAGGACTTACTGTGCAGTAAATCTGGCTAATGCACTGCTTGCTAGTACCAGGAAATATGGGTTCTAGATTAACAACGCAGTAGCACACGTGTAGATGCTGACCGGGAGCGATTTGCTCCCAGGCAGCAAGGGGCCCACTGCCGCCTGACTAAGCCTTGATGTGTGGGGGGAGCTTTCCTGGCAGCTGGAACTGCTGCATCCCAGCCACATGGAGATCAGTTCGGGACTTGATCTCCACATGGCTGGGACACAGCAGTCCCGGCTGCCAGGATAACTGTCCCAGCCACGTGGAGATCGGGACCAGCCCTGGACTGGCACCTGTGGGTGCCTGGACCTCCCCTGGCTGCTGTGGGGAGGCAGAACAGGGCAGGAGCAGCCCTGGAATAAACTGCTCCCATCAAGAGCAAATTTGCTGCAGATGGGCACGTGTTCACATGCGTGCGGGGGCGCAATTTAATGCCCCTGAATTTTCTGCGAAGAAAATTTAGGTGCATTAGTTACACATGTAGATATGCCCCATATGTCATAGATATTCTACCTCAGGAATCAGTCTTTCTGTGTCTCCTTTAGGAATTAAATCTGCTTTTAGTTGTTAGGAAAAAGCTTTTTGGTGTCTCCTAGACAGTTAAATTCTATTTCTTTTGTGGGATGCTTTGTAGATAAGGCAGGTGCTTTCCTCCAAAAAACTCCTTTGTTGTTGCTTAAACAAAGTAACTCTCAAACCTGTAGGAGCTGGCACTTTATGGTACTTGGCACAGCAGGTAGGGACACCTGCAGCTACAATTCCCAGCCCTTTTGATTTATAAAAACCTGTTCACAGTTTGCCAAGCTTGAAATGTTCACACAAACTCTCATGCAAGGTAGTAGTTTGCCTCAAGCTGAGACTTTCTGGAATGTTTCAGCTGAAATGAGTCAGCCTTTTCCAAGAACAAAGTCAGGGAACAATACGTCATTTTACTTAACTCTTTAAAACAAATTTTTTTAAAATCGTAAGACCATCTCATAGCACCAGGCTTTATCGCTCCAGCTTGAAATTTGGCAAGGTAGGCCGGGGGGTGGTAGGGAGGGTCCCCTCGGTGTCAAGGAGATTCCTGTTACTAGCCCTATGAAAACTCTCCCCATAACCATGTTACGAGCCACTGAGAAACTCTCAGCCTGTGCTCTCAATACAGGCCTTTCAGCTTGGCAGCAAAGTTGTGCCGGGATTCAGTCTGTGCCAGGCATGTGCCCCTCCCTCACTGATCCTCGCACCAGTCAGGATTTGCACCCAGCATCCCCCTGGAGTGACTGTTTCAGCTTCAGGATACAGGGGCTGATTAGAGCTTCCCTGCAGCCAGATGCTTCTGTGATACCAGGGAATTGAGGGATAGACTCAGGAATGAATAGAAGAATAGGGAGGCGGGGGGTGAAGAATAGGACCTGGGAGGAGAGGACAGGTACGGGACCAGGAGCAAGGTAGAGCCAGACGATAGGGAGGACAGAAGCAAGGATATGGGGGGAGGCATCAAACTATGGTGGCATGGGCAGGAGAGCCAGGCAAGAGCAGAGATGGGGGAAAGATGCGAACAAGTGGGTCAGGCCCCAAGGAACGGGGAGAGACAAGATGGTAGAGGGGGAACATGGATGGGGCAGGGGGGCAGGGGTGCCGGAGCAGAGGGGGACAGGGAAAAGGCAGACCAACAGAGCAGGATCCCCTTCAGAACCAGCTCAGAGCTTTTTTCTGGCATCTAGGAAATAGCTGAGAAATTGGGTGGCAACATGTCTGTCTATCCCCCACTAACGACAGGGTCACGTCCAGAACGTAACAGCCGTGCCTTGCTGTCAGCTGCTCGGTAAGCCCAGGCCAGCCATTGTGAACCGGGGCAGATGGGGCACGGTGCAGCGCTGGAAAGACCTTCAAAGGGTGTTGCAGGAAATGTGAGGAGATGAGCAAGATGTGAAGAAATAAGAAGATAAAGGCAGACTCAGGCTTCAGGTGGGAGGTGATAAGTGGGTAAGGGCAGTCTCAGGCTCTTCCTGCCTAGCTGCTCTCCCTCCCCCACAGCCCAGCCTCTCTGCCAGGATTTAAGCCCTGCAATAAATACAGTATTTTTTGGGTCCGGGTGCCACTCCGTTCAGGGAAGCTGCGGACCGGGGCCTCAAGTCTGATGAGGAGGGCCTGGAGTCTCGAAAGTTTGAGAGCCACTGGCTCGGACACGAAGGCTGTGCTGTGGATTTGAAGTTTGCAGCCATGCCTAGGAGGCAAGTGGGCAGTTAGTGTTTTTTCCAGGCTACAACTCTTTTTTTTTTTTTTCCTCCTCTATTAATGTTTCAGAGCATGCAGTCGATACAATTACCCCTTTCTTTTGACTCTGAAGGACATGGCTAAGGTTACAAAGCCAGGCCCTGAGTGTTAGGGAGTGACAGAATTGGAATGGCCCCCTGAAACCTGCATTCACGTCCTTGCTGCGTCTGCTTTGTAACGCACTTTTTACTCCAGTGGTTCTCAACCGGGGTGTCGTGAAGCTGGTGCTGGCGGGGGGGGATGAAACTGACCTGCCAAACCAGGGAGCAGCTGCAGGAGAAGGGCACGCAGCCTGCATTGCATCTGGTAGGCAGGAGGTCCATTCCTGCTGCAGCTCTTCCCAACTTGCCTCCTAAAACTGCATGCATTGATCTGGAGACAGCAGCATCTATCTCCGGGCTGCCGTCACCATGGGGTGAATCTGCCCTGCGTGTTTTTTCAGGAGGCGTGTCAGAGCCAAACCGAGGACTGCAATAGAAGCAGCTCATCTGCTTGCATAACATACTGTAAAGGTGCATGGGACGGTTTCACCGTCTCTTTCTGGGAGATACAATGCAGGGTCAGACTGGGAAGGGCTATGGCAAGAGCATGTGCCACTTCCCAATCTGGCTCCGCAGGAGAGATGCAACATGGTTCCTCCTGGCCACGGGGTAGTGGCAGTGCCTCTGCTGCGGCACCCCTTTGACTTGCCCCTCCTTCATGTGTCTTTTTGCCCACACCTTCAACGCCCAACGCGTGCTGCGTATATAGCCCAGCATCTTATCTTTGCTGGCTGGGTGTCCCTGGAATCTGTCACTTATGTCCCCAGGGCTCAGTATTAATAACATTAATCAACACTGGTATTACAATATTTATATTATATTGATATTAGTTGTTAAAATGGAGTGCTTTTAAATTCTGAAATTTTGGAGGGGTGCCTTGAGTCTGAAATGGCTGAGATCCACTGCTTTAATTACCTGATCAAAGCCTCCAGGCCAGTCATTTTTATTAATGACTCGGATGCAGGAGTAGAGAGTGTATTGATCAAATTTTCAGATGATGCAGAACCACGAGGGATTTTAAACACCTTGGAGGGTAGGTTTAGATTTCAAATGGATCTTGGTAAATTGGAGACCTGGACAAAATGAAGTTCAACAAAGATGCATGTCAGGTGCTGCATGTAGGGGAAGGAAAATCAAATGAATGAATACAGACCGGGGAATAGCCGCCTTGGCTGTCGCACTGCTGAGAAGGATCTAGAGGGGTTAAGATGGGTCCCAGACTCAACACAAATCCTGAAAATCTTAGACATCATCAGGAAAATCAGGGACACTGCCCCCCACCCCGTGATTTCACGAGTTGGTGGGGATGGGACTGTGTGCCAGGCAAGGCCCTCGATGCCTCTCTGACTCCTAGCCAGACCGTGCTCCGTGCCCCTGCATTTCCAGGATGCCCATTATAACTCCCAACAGCCAGCTGGGACCAACTTCTGAAATTTGGGACTTTCCAAGCTAAAATGGGATGTATCATCACTCTGTATGTTAGGGAAGGTTTAGCTCTCCATGGACTGCCACCGTGATGAGATGGAGAGGCTTGCAGGTACTGATGACCCTAAGAGCAACACCATCAGGACTCTTGTACTCCTGGTAGGGTCACCCATGGCAGTAACGTCAAAGATGAGGTATCGGAGGAAGAGCAGTCCAACACAACATAAAGACCTCAACGTTGGAGCAGCTGCATGAAGAAGACATACTTCTCGATGGCTGCAGTGGGAGAGTAAGCCCAGTCATCTTGGATCTCCTTGCCACTGGACACAGGTTTCTCTTCCACCCAGATCCATGTGATTGCCACTGCACAATGGCCTCCTCTCATAAAACAAGTCACCTGCAGACTTCTTCCACTGGATTTTAAGGCAAATATTAAGAAGTGTGGCACTGAAGCCACAAATTGGAAAAAAATAGCCTGGGACAGAGCGACATGGCGATGCCTTGTGAGAGAAGGTGCGTGTTGCTTTGAGGAAAACAGGCTTGCCCTGGAGGCAGAAAAATGACAGAAATAAAAGGAAAGGAAACAAGACTGAGAACTCTATGGTCTGACCCCCTCTTTAGCCATCACCTGTGGCATTTGCCAGAGAGTCTGCGGCTCTAGGATCAGCCCTCTTAGCAGGCAACGGCATGAGCGGCGTGTGCCCCTGGCGGCTGGGGGGGCACGGCAGCAGCGGGAGCACAGAGGCAGGAGTGGCAGGAGCCCGGCGGCGGTAAGTAGGGGAGCTCCCGCAGCCACTGCTGGTGCTGGCGGGGGGTGCAGGGTGGCAAGAGCCAACTGAGGGTTGGCAGCGAGCCGCTGCCAGCAGCAGTGGCGGCAGCCTGCAGGATGGCAAGCGGCGACTGCCCACAGGAGCTGCTGACAGTGTTGGCACCACCTTTTTATAGGGGGTGCACCACCATGCTCAGGGGGTGAATGTGCACCCGCGTGCACCCCCTACGCGTTGCCCATGGTCAACGGACTCTTTACAACCCTTTACTTGACCCATGGTAGTGATCATCATCAAGTGTGAAGGATCGCCACTGCCAATGAGGGAAGGTTGACCAATGGTAGTGATCATCATCAGCTGTGAGGGATCACCACCACCACCAAGGGAAGGCTTGAGAAAGTGAGATATGTGTAGAGAAAAAGGGGTTAAGGGAAACCTGAGAGTACTTTTAGAATATTTGAAAGGCTTCTGTTCCCTGCCGCTTCCTTAATTTAAAACATGAATAGTGGAGATCCCAGTATTTCTGGCTCTAGTAAAACAGAGCAACCGTATACAGGTTTAGGACTGCAAAATGTGAACTTACCTACTACAGTACTGGTTTTCTTACTAAATAGTCTGCTAGGTGATTAAAATGCTCCATTTAGTTTCAAACTGGCTGTTAGTAGCACACTCTGTTTTAATCCACTGGTGTATGAATGTGAAAGCTGTACTGTGTACCTACAGCACATGGCAGAAATACTTTTTTCCAACACAAGATCATCTTTTCTGGAATGCCACCACCTTGGACATCCATCGCTTTGGAAGTGAAAGCTTCTTCAGGGCCGGGATCATCTGGTGCAGTATCAGAACGGCGACAGAGGCTGTGATGGTCCAGGAAATATGCAAAAAGCAGGGATCCTTCTGGGTGATATCTTGTATTGGACCAACTGCGTAGTCGGGTTAGAAATAGACAAGCTTTTGGGTACCGCAGTGCCCTTCCTCAGATGTCTAGGAGAGAAGTGAACACAGCAGAGCTAAATAGCAAATGGAACCGGGGGCTCCGTAGGTGAATAAAAGCCAGACATCAGAGACATGATCAGCCAAGCAGCAAGAAATTCTCAGTTTCCTGCTGTTTTCCTGCATAGTTTTGTAGTGTAGCTGGAGCTGTGTGTGTTAGCTACAGGGTTTCAAATGACAAATCCCCTGACAACATGCACCAAGCTTATGAAGAAGATGTTGCTGTGTAGTCTGTGTAAATCTTCCTCTCCCTCCTGCTGTCACACTAGTCACTTAAAATTGGCTATGAAGCTAAGCCAGTACTACTGCTAGGCTAAGGCTTGAAGAGATGTTATCTGATTGTTATATTTCCAAAGTGAGGGACGGTCTCCCAGTGAGAGAGAAACAGCTGTTTATCAAATGTCTTCACCATGACATGGTTCTTTGGGTAAATCCAATATCTTTTATTCGACCAACTCAAATTTGACTAAATTTGCAGGCGATACAGAACCAGGAGAGATTTTAAACACCTTGGAGGGTAGGTTTAGATTTCTTGGTAAATTGGAGTTGGTTTAATAAAAGATATCGATTTACCCAAAGAACCGTGGCTGCCTATGTCCTTGGACCAACATGGCTACATCCTGCAGCCCTGCGCTATGACAGCTCTTTGGAATACGAAAGAGATTTCCTGGAGAAAGATGTAACTTGTTTAACTGGGTTCTTCCTCTGTCGTTTTATCTTTGTAAAAATGTGTAAGAGAATGAAGTTGTAAACCTGCTTTTAAGGCAGCTGCAGTTGCAATGTGTAGCAAGCTATCCTATGGTGAAACCTGCGGGAAGCAAGGAATAAACGCATGCAATGTGTATGAAGGATGCAGCTGTGCCACATAGGGCTGGGTCTGGAATTGCGCCATCAACTCATCAGGAGAGTCCGGATGTTGCATGAAAAGGTGTCTGTGACTCAGGTGTCAGTTATCCCTCCGAGCTGATACAAAACTGCAGCACCGGCAGAGACAGAGCTAGAAGGGACTGCAGATTTCTGAGGTTTGCCAGAGGAGGAGAAAGCAGAGTTTGTGGCACCTGAGAGAAAGAAAAGATTTATAAATAACTTGGCCCAAATCCAACTCTCCTCATTAATTTCTCCCTCACCAAATTCCAGTGAGTTTCCATTAGCATTTATTTTCTTTTCCCCACCCTCCTCCTCCTCCTGAGAGAGCCTGCTGTGATCCATGTGGGCGCTGGCTGTGTTTCAGGGGTAACAAGTGGGATCTCTAAGTGGGATCTCTAAACAGAGCATCACTGCTGTACTCTGGTCCTTCTCAAGTGACAAGTGCTTGAAATGCATGAATACAGAGGGGGACTTTTGGTTGTAGCTGTTTTGGTCTAAAGACATAGGCAGGCAAGGTTTTTTGAATAGATGCGATTATCTTTTATCAACTCAGTTGGTCGAATAAAAGATATCACATCTACTCAAAAAACCTTGCCTGAATACAGAGGTGTATTCTTGCAGGCCTGGTCCAGCCTGGCACATGGGGTGGTTTTGGCCCACAACCTACTGGTAACAGCAACTCCAGGTCCAGTGCGAGGCATGGTCCAGCCTGGGATGGTGGCAGGGCAGGTGGCCAAGCAGTGCTGCAGCAAAGTGGCCAGAGGGAGAGGGGAGCTGCATCAGCGCTTCCTTGCTTGCCCTCCTGCTGCCAGTCACTGGGCATTCTTACGTGTGTGTATGGTGGGGTGTGGATGGGCGGGTGTGGGGGTGGATGGGGGGGTGTGGTATGGGTGTGGATGGTGGGGTATGGTGTGGGGGCATGTGGGGCTTTGTGAAGGGGTGTGGCTGTGTGGGGGGCATAAGGTTTGTTGATGATTGTGTTTATATAGGGGGTTGTGGGGGCAGGGTGTGGGGAGAGTGCAAGAGGGTGGGGACCCCCCCTCTCCCCTGCTACTTTCATGGTGCACAGGCAGGTGGGGCACTCGGGGTGCAGCTGCAGCAGCAACATCAGCAGCCCCGTGCTGAAGCTGCATGGTGGCAGGCCCGGGGGTGGGAGCGAGGCACGATAGGGTATGTTTGGGGATGTGTGTACACATGGGCGTCTCGCTCCCATCCTTGCGGGCAGAAAGGCTGGGTGCGCCACAATTTGTTGGTGGGCACTACAGGCCGGATGAAAGTGCTCCGCAGGCTGGATCCATCTCATGGGCTGTATTTTGACCACCCCTGGCTTATGTCAAGTCAATAAACTAAACTGAGGGGGTCAACATCAGGGTTTGCATTGGCTTAGAAATAGATTTATGTTAAACTTCTGGAGTTTCTCGGTGTAGACAAGGGCTATGCTGTAATCCCTCTCGTAGAACTGCCTACCCAACCTGCAGGTGTGGTGTTGCTACAACAAAGCACAGGCCTTAGGGCGTCGGGAGGGAAGGAAAGTTCAGGATCTCTGCACCATTTGTTTTCCCAGGGATCCTATCCAGGCCCCAGCAGCCGTTGTGTCTCCAGCCAACTTCTCTATAAAAGGTGTCTTTCTTCCAGCACTTCATAGTGTGTAGCCATGTAATGTATGAATGTTTTGAAACCAAGGGCACAGGGGAGTTTCTGGCACAAAGATAAATCACAAGGCAGATGCCAGTTCTTTTGTTGTTTACCTTTATTTAATACACTTAATATATTTAAAACCTTCACTTGCATTTAATAGAGAGGAAGAGCTAACATGGGGTTGTACAAGTGGGGGTTTTTGGCCTACCTACAAGGAAATGGTGTAGGTAGTAATGAGATGGGAGGAGGGGTGCAAATCAGCTTTCTCCTGTTTGCTGGTTAAGCATCTAATAATCTGTAGGCAACTCATTCCAGTGTTTCGCCTCCCTCCTCATGAGAGAGTTTTTTTCTAATATCCAACCTAAACCTCCCTTGCTGCTACTTGAGACCATTTCTCCTTGGTCTGTCATCTGCCCCCACTGAGAACAGTCCATCTCCAATAATAATCTAATACTACTGATAACAAGTCCTGTCAGTACTATTGGAACATGCCCAAAGTTGCAGAAGTCTGTGACCTAAGTGGGAGTAGACCCCATGTGCCAGGCCCTCTTCTAGTGCCCTAATTTATCTTGGCGCTCCAGCCCTTGGACCGTTGGCGCCTCCTGCAGAATAAGGGTGGTGCAGCTGAGGCAGTCAAGCAAGGCTGAGCAGCTAAGTTCAGCTCTGTCTCAAGCTGTCTCTAAGTCCATCCCTTTCCTCTGGGCTTCCATTTCCACTCTCTAAAAGGAGAATTGTGCTAATAGTGGCCTTCAACTACCTGAGTGAAGGCAGTGAAAAAGGTTAGAGGACCAGGAAACATGACTTATGAGGAGAGACTGAGGAACTGGGCTTATTTAGTCTGGAGAAGGAAAGACTTATAGGGGATTTGATAACAGCCTTTAACTCCCTGAAGGGAGGTCCAGAGAGGATGGAGCTGGACTGGTCTCACTGGGTGCAGATGGCAGAACAAGGAGCAATGGGCTCAAGTCGCAGCAAGGGAAGGTTGGATATTAGGAAAAATTTAGGTTGGATATTAGGAAAAATGTTCTCACTAGGAGAGTGGTGAAACACTGGAACAGGTTACCCAGACAGGTGGTGGCAGCTCCACCCTTGGAGGTTTTTAAGACCTGGTAGACAAAGCTTTGGCTGGGATGATCTAGTTGGGGCTGGTCCTGCTTTGAGCAGGGGTGGACTAGATGTGACCTCCTGAGGTCCCTTCCAGCCCTCATTTTCTATGATTCTGTACTGTGCACCATTGGGGATGCTATGAGATGCATACAGTAGTGATTTAGATGCTCCAGTGGTGGGGACCATGAAAGTAACTCAATGGAGTACTGATACCTCAGTGTTTTGTATGAGGTGCTCAGCTCCTTGCAGGATCAAGGCCTGAAGTTCCCAGGAAATAAACCTTGGAAGTTTTAAAACGGCATCTCCAATAGGAGGCAAGACTTGCAGATTAACAGGGGCGGTGTGTACAGTTGAAAAGTGTTGGGTGGGTTAACGAGAATAATTTCTATACATTTTCCCCTTCTTTATATGCACCCTCTGGAGTTTGAATGCGCATTACTAAACCTGCTTTGGAAGCATGTGGGATGAGTTTGTCTGTAACTAAGTAGGCGTGTCCACACCCAAAACCACCTGTTCTGCGTTGGACAGTCCTCCCACTGGTATCCCACGCTGCTTTGCTGGCTACTTGGTCTGGCCTGTCTATCTCTACAGCTCTAGTGTTATTGCCTTTATTAAGTACTAGCACACAAACAGGTGTTGTCCTTTGGGAGTCCAGCTCAAGGAGAGTTCCCAGATTTTTGTGTGATGCTCTTGGTTGATCTCGGAGTCTTTATTCAGTATTCTCCCTGGTTTTGTGTTGTGATCGTGGACTTCAGTGGAGCATGCACAGGCTCAGGTCCACAAGTGAATATTAACACATACAGGGTAGGGGATGCAACCAGTACCAATGTGAAATGCCATAATCAGGCCAAGGAGCTCAGGCTGGCCAGTAGAAACATGAAGGGCACAAAAAAACCTGTGGGTGAACTCAGCTACAATGGGGAGCTGGCCGCTGTGTCTGGTGGATATCCCTTTGCTGGATACCCCATGCACCCACTGCACCTTGTGGACTCCAGAACTGATCCTAAATTCGAGTATCTCAGTAACCCCATGACCACAAATGGTAGATCAGCCTGGATCACAGGCAGAGGCCCAAGCTGGGGGGAGAAACCCATTTCCAAGGAGCATGCTGTGACTGATGATAATACTGTGATGGGGTACTCAGGCAACTTTAGTCACAGGTGCCATAAGGAGGTTGCCTTACAGCTTAACTTGATCTTTGCCTCCTAGATTTAGAATCCGTGCTTCTTGTTGTTCAAAATGATGCCTGTGCCAGGGAATGTCCAAACCCTCCAACCTTCTCTTATCCTAAATGTGCAATAAGCTTGCTGTGTCCTATCCCACACCCCTCCCTACCACTGTGCTTACTGTCCTTTTTTCCAGCCTGGCCACCCCCCCACTACTTTCTTCCAAGTTGGCAGAACGATGGGAGCTCATAAGGAGGTGGCTCTGAGTCCCAATTTCATTAATGTCTTCAGCTACGAGCTGGCATCTAGGATCCTGAAGTAATGGTGATACCACATAGTGCCTTTGAAGCAACATCCCGATCCTCTCTGGGCAGTTGGGGGAAGTCTGCATTTTGTAACACTGCTTTATACTCATCGTCAGGTATTTAAACACAATGACTTCAGGCAGAGGGAATGCTTTTCATTTGGCACCAAAATTGGATGGCATCATGGGCTCTCTGGGCACTGCCCACATAGTTTGCATTTTCCTTCCACTTCTCCATCACCTCTGGGCACAGCTTCCTGGCAGAAAGCAGTATGGCATATCTCCCTGGTGTGCCTCCTTACCTCAGTCCTCTGCCTTTTGGGCATGTAAGTCAAGGGAGAATCCTCCAGCATGAGGATGGCCTGAAGAAATGCACAGGCAATTACTAACCTGCCTTTGCTGCATTCTTTTGCGCTGCCCAGCCCCAGCCCCACATACCCACCACTCATCTGGGGTTCACCTTTTTCTGGCTCAACAGCCACCCTGTTAACACAGACCCAGAGTCCTGTGCAAAGAGGGAAGATAGTGAAAACCTCCTGCCATCTCCAAGCTCAGCCAGGAGCCAGTGCGAATGGAAGTCCAAACTGGAGGCAAGCAGCAGCATCTTACTGCTGCTAGGAAAGGTATGGCGGTACTGGCTGAAACTAGTTCTCCTTTTCCTTTCTTCCCCATGTGGCACCATCATGTGGGAGTGAGAGGATCAGGGGAATGGCAGGCATGTCACAGACAGGTGCTGGGATGATGGAGGATGTGGTCTGGAAATGCAAACTTGTCTGCCCACAACCGTTTTCACATTTGATATCCCTAGTGGCTTTTCCCTCTGTGCGGCATTGAGACTGTCCCGTTACATATATATTTACTGCTCCTAGCATCTGTTTGGGTGTATTCATTGTTATCTATTATGAAAAATGCTGAGAGTGTCTTTGCATTCGTAGCTCTGAGTTGTTCCTACATCCTCTGTCCCACAATTTACAGACGCGCTGTGATAAAACCTACTCGGAAAGTGCAGCAGAAACCACGAAACATGCTAAAATTCTTGCACCATGAGCCATACATCTGGAGGCTGGTGCTGTGATTGAAGCCTTTTAAAAAAATCAGGTGCTTTTTCACAAGCAGGAGCAAAGCATGTCTCTGCCTCGTGTCTCTGAGTAGGTGTAACATCTGTACTCATTCCCACCCCCGGGTGAAAATGTTCAGCAAGTCTGCCCACTTCTTCCTGCCTCTTAGGCAAGATGGAGCAAGCGGCTATCATCAGCCTCCAGCTTTGCCATCAGGCTTGTCCATCTACCTCTCTGCCTTCCAGACCCTTTCTGTTGGTCTCATGTCTCTTGTGAGGGACACAGACTAGATGGATGGGTCCAGTGCCATTTGGAAATTCTCAGCAGACAAACTGTTGATAATCTTGCATGCTCTGCCCAGCCACATTGGCCATGAAGACAGCAGCTGCCTGGCTAAGGTGAAAACCACCATGTGAGGCTGTTTCAGGGAAAGGTCTATGAGCAGACACTTCTCCATCTCAGCTACCTCCTTCTCCAGTGCCCTTATTGTTCTGGTTCAGAAATCAGAGCATGACCTTAGATAAGCTTGCAAAACTGCTCGTGTTCCTCTTTGTGAAGATCATGGGATCATAGGAAAGTAGGGCTGGAAGGGACGTCATGAGGTCGAGTCCAGCCCCCTACTCAAGGCAGGATCATCCCTGACTAATCCATCCCAGCCAAGTGTCCGTCTCAACCTGGTTTGAAAGTTTCCGAAGAGAAAGATTTCACAACTTCTCTAGATAGCCTGTTCCAATGCTTGACCACTCTCGTAGTTAGAAAGTTCCTCCTAATCTCCAACCTAAGTTTCCCCTGCTGAAGCTAGAGGCCATTGCTCCTAGTCTTGTCTCCAAGGCCCATCTCCATCTGCACTATAATTGCCCGTTAGGTATTTGAAGGCTGTTACCAAATACTCCCCCCACCTCTTCAGTCTTCTCTCCTCCAAACTAAATAACCCTAGCTCTTTCAGCCTTTCCTCTCGTCTCCCAGGCCCCTCCTCATTTTTGTTGCTCATTTTTGTTTGCCAGTGGTCTCTTTGTGCTGTCTTAGCACCATGCAGAGCGAGGATGACAGGATGAAAGAGGAGGCATAATGGGAAATATTGAGTGTGACCCCAAACCGCAGAATCCCATTGCCTTTCTGGAGGAACCCCATGATGCGCAGTGCAAAATTTCCCACACATGCATGCTGCACGGTCCTGGAGCTACCCACCATGGGATGTCTGACCAGAGTGCAGAGCGCTCACGCTGAAACGTCACGGTGCCACGTGGCCACGATGGTACAAGGCAAAAATAGTTCATGGCAGGAATAACTGTGCAGGGTGTACACACTGCTTGCACATCAGCAGCTGCTTATCGCTTCGTGGAGACCTACTGAGCCTACAGCAAGTTTGAACCATAGCCGTGCTGTTCCTAGTAAACACAGGTAGCTCCTGATCTCATGCCATTGCCACGTTCAGGTGCCACCAGTGGTCCAATCTGCATACTCCAAAGCTGTTGCTTGTCTTAGGATGTGGGTGAGATGGCTTTGCTCATGAATGTGGCAAAGTTGCTGATGAATGGAAGCCACGTGTAGCTCGTTTGCATTCGTTAACAGTGGCAAGAGGCCTGAATGCCTTGCCTTTTGTGTAGAGCTCTGGGCCTTGCTGTGTTTGTCCTCATGGTGAGGCTGGGGCACCACATTTAGTGAGTTTTTAAGGCTGGCAATAATTCTTTACTGCACACGGGGGAGTTGCAAATAGCTTTGAGAGAGACGACTGTTTCTGTGGTTTTCTTTTCTTTCCCTTCATCTTCTGGATGAGGTAGTGTTTATATTTAAATTTATGTGTTCAAAGACTGAGCAGACGTTAGCAAATTAATGCTCAGAGCACCCCCAGGAGGTGAATGGGCATGTGTTCCCAATCCTCAGGTTACAGGTGGGGAAACCTAGGCAGGGAACCGAGCTGTACAGCCAGTCAGCAGCAGAGCCAGGCTTATTGCTGTGCGCGTGGCTGCAAACCATGGGTGAAATATTTGCCTCCACTGAAAAAACTTCAGCAGGCCCAGAATTTCACCTCTTCTTGGGCAGCTCTCAGGGGAGATCCACAAGGACAAACTTTTCATGGAAATGAGTTTGCTGGCCAGAAACTTCCTACTGATATCAACATATCTGACCCTTCTTCCAATCTGCATGCAAAACCTCGACTGACTTCAGGGAGCGAATAATAGCTAGATCAAACAGAAAGTCTCTTTTCAGTTCAAGTAGTTGAGTGAGTGCTTTATAATAAAGCCCTTGCTGGGATTTGAACCAGGAGTGTTTGTTCATACAGCAGACAACCTATAAAAGGAAGTTGAGTTTCAGAGGAAGGAAAAAAAAATTATAGCATCAGCAGCTTGGCAGTCGTCACTATGAGAAACCCGCTGCCCTCCTCTTTTGGAGATGGCGATGCCAGTGAATGATTAGAAAAATATGAAGTATCGCATTCCTGTCGAGTCAAATGAAAGCGCCTAACTCTTTCCTTCTACCTTTGAACACTTGAGGCCGCCTGTAGGAAATGGAAGATAGAAAAAAATGCCAAATAGATCAGATAAAATGAGATAAATGTGCCAGAGTGCTCTTCATTGATGAGACAGGCTTGCTGCCAAGTGGAGGTTGCAGACGGGTTAGGTAGGCAAGTATCTGTTTTGCAAACAGAATGAGAATCTTATTAATTGACAACTTCTTGCTCTTCCTTTGAGACTTGGTTGCTCAAATAAGGTAAATCTGGTTCTTTACCTCTAGTGCACAATTACTGCACTAACACAAGCTTTTTTCTACTGTATCTGCTCTGTTGCCATTACATTTTGTTACAAGTAAGAGAATAGTAGTGGCTGCACCAGTGTTTCTCCTCTCTCCCTAGTTTATGCAGGTAGTGGAGGAACTCAGATGTAGGCAAATGTAGAAGGATTTGAGTGTATACACCAAGGGGTGATGGCGGGGGACGGTTGGAGTGTAAGCATAGAAAACTTTCAAGAAAATCATTTTTTTGCCCTTTACATTTGTTAGGCTATGATTATCTAATTTAAAAGCTGCTAGTCCTGATTTTGCAAAAGTGTCGTCCCAACGTGGTCCTGTACCAAGTGGAAACAGTCAAGAATTCACGTGTTGAATGTCGGCAGACAAGAGTCTTTGGGCAGATGTGATATCTTTTGTTAGACCAGCTGAGTAGTTGGAAGAAGGGTCTTAGCAAGCTTTCAGGCACAATCGCCCTTCTTCGGGCAGAAAAAGTTGTTAATGTTCTGAGACTCCAAGACGCGAGAGAAGCTAAAAGTGTGACAAAAAACCCAGCTTGTTGAATGTCTAAACCTAGTGATTGCTGTTAAAAAGTAAAATTTTAGCATCAGTGTATGCTCTTATTTATAAAATTATTCTTATATTTTCTGTATTTTTATATCTAACTATATTGTCCAGTTGACTTAAGTTTAAGGAGAAGTCAAATTGCATTCTGGATTGGCCTCAAGCCTACAATATAGTAACACTTTATTAATTTGAAACACAGGGGACCAAAAATACCAACTTTGAAGTAAATAGGTTTGAAATGAACTGTACCAATAGTGATTTGCACGTATACAAAGTATTGTGGGTACATACAGGTTTAGTTCATCCATGGGGAGCCTTCCCAACTGATAAGAACAAAGTAAGGAGTTATCCCAGTGATTAATTAAGCAGATTTCATGGTATGTAGCACAAGGAGTTTCTAATGTAGACCAGCAGCAGTTGTTACATGAAAAACTTCTACTCCACAGCCCCTATATTATAAGGTTATAGTTGGATAGCATGTTTACGCCATAACTTACACATGCCCTTTTCCTTATAGGAATCTTCTCCATTGCTGTGTTAAGTTTGTGAAGCCTGAGCTAAGAGGTCTCTTCTCCAACAGCCCCTTTCCTTGGCAATTAGGCTATAAAAGGATTAGGCTTCCAGGGCTCTTTTTGTTTAAGAAAGCCTTTATAATGAGATTATTGTTGTTGGTGAGTGTTTTCCTACTTAGACCATGAACACCTTGGTTTAGCCAATATTTTGGATACGTAGACAATCATAAAGTTGGGCTAGAAGGGACCTCCATAAGTCATCTAGTCCAACCCTCGGACTAAGGCAAAATCATTCCTATCCAAACCATCCTGTACAAATCCAGAATCTAAACTTTTTGTAAAAATAAGCCTTCAGTTCCCTCCTTCAAACTCCCTTTTGCTCTGATGCTTGCAAGAAGTTTGTTGGTAGTCAGGCAGCTGGCATGTGAGAACTGCCTGCCATGCTCACTATTATTTCATAGATTTCATAGACATTAGGCCTGGAATGAATCTCAGAAGATCATATAATATAATATAGTAAATCGTTTATAATATAGTAAACCACAACTTGTATTAACTGTAGGGCTCTAGCCATGGAGCAGCACTGACTTACCTACCATTATCATTTACCTTTCGTCATTATCATTATGGATCGAAGTTTTATTTCATTGACATTAGGCTCTTTTACTTGATAGCATCCTTTTGCTTTACCTGTAGGGTAAAATTCAGTAGATGAATGTGCAGGAAGAACAGCCAGACACCATAGACGTGTTCATGTATCAGAATGTCCCTACATAACCTTTGTGAGCATAGCAGTAAGTACCATACCGGTGAGATGGCTTTCTGGAGATGAGCTCTGGAAGCCTTTGATTCATTCTCTAATTCTGCAGATTCATTCTGTACAGCCATCAGACTTAAACCTGCTGCTCTGGTGAGGTGGGGGGGTTCTCTTGATTGGTGTATTTATAGACTCAAGATCAAAGGGTAGCAGATTAAGGAAATACATTCAACACGCAGCAATCAGGAAATTCATTCTTTTGCCCTCTCAGCAGAGGCAGAGTTAATCTCATCATCTTGTGTTAATGGAGGAGCAGAGCGTGTGCTGGAAGGAGCAATCAATAGCAAGTAAATGATGTGGTTTGAAGAAAAGCCGAATGTTTGAAAATGCCCTGCATTATGGAGGGGGGATGTGATCTCTCTCTCAGCTACAGAACTTTCTTGATTCAAGACTTAAACACCTAAAACCAGGAAGGAAATAAAAAAAACCGTCTGCTACAAAGCCACGTAGACCGACTTAATCTAGTAAGGCAGGTATGTTGGTCTGATTATGCTGCCGTGCGGGTGAACAGCATCCCATTGCCTAGAGAAGTCCTCTAATGACTTTGTGGTCTGTTTATTGTCTTCTCTCTCAGCAGGCATAATTTCCCCTGGATGGATGTGTTTTGGGCACATGTGGAGAGAGCGAAAAGGGAAATGACTCCTTTGTGTGCAGCTTGGGACTTATTTTACAATAAGCAAACACAGTAAACACTGTGTTATTATAGGAGGCCAAATTTAGCCTTCAGCATGGGACAGGCAACTCCCTTGGCCTGTATTGGGGAGTTGCCTGCATCAATGTCAATGGTTGAACCATATGAGGAGCAGCAGAACCAGAAACGAGAATGTATGGGCTACAGCAGGGTCAGGTGATTATTTCAGCTAGAAGGCCACTTAATGAGTGTGTAGGAAAAGGTGAGCTGTTGAGGGCCACAAGGGTAGCCCCGCCCCTGGATAGGTGGCCCCCTCCCCTGGTCACCACCTTGGGGCTGGAAGTCGTGCTCCTTAACGTCCCCTTGCCCCTAGAAGTACTCCTTTTGGGAAGGGGGCTTGCCGTCTTGAAACTGGGAGTAAAAAATTATCAAAAACCAAACATTGACAATAACGTTTTCATTTTATTTAAAAAATAATTTTGTACTAATTTGTGTGTATTTGCACTGTGTATGTAGAGGGGATTGAATAAAAGATCAAAATGAAGTCTTACTCTTGTATATTGTCGAGAGGGGTATGGAGGTATAGGGTTTGTGGAGGGCTGTAGGGTATGTGGAGGGGGAGGGTGGCTGGAGGTATGTGTGGGGAGGTGGGTGTGGGGTGTGTGATTGTGTACGTGGGAGGGTGTGGTTATGGGGTTTGTAGGGGCGGGTGTGAGGGTATGGTGGGTTGTCCATGGGAGTCCCTCACACATGCCCCCCTGAGCCAGTCAGCACCCACCCCACAATGGCGCGGTGCCTTCCGATCACAGGCTCCGGGCAGCTGCAGCAGGAAGCACGTGGCAGCAGCAAGGGGGAAGGCTGCTGCTGGCCCCAGCCCTGCGGTACTGGTGAGGGCCTGCCTGCCCTGCCCCGCGATTGCTCCAGACTCGCCTGCCCAGGCTTAGCAATGGTAGCAGCAATGTCGGCTGGTCAGAAACTATACCTTGGTGCAGGGGAAAAGGGTCTTGCCTCCTTCTGCATGCCAGATTTGGCCCGCAGGCCATATTTGGCCCACCCCATGCTATAGTCTAGAGTTGTGGTGTTTTCCCTGCTGAAGATTGTTACTTTTGTACTTTGCTTGGTAAAACGTCTTTCTTAGGTGGTGCAAATACAGGATTCTGTGCCAAAGTAGCCAGAATACAATAAGTGTTTTCCTCTTTAATTCTTGCACCTTGTGACATTAAAAATTGTTGACAACCAGAGCAACTACACCAACTCATGATGTCAAGACTTTTACGCCAAGTTACTCTTCCCCTGCACAGCCTTTGGCAGAATGCTGTTAGGAATATGTAAGCAGATGCAATGGTTATGTGCTGGGCTGGACATGTTGGTTGAGAGTGGGTGGTGGAGAAAAGTGACTTTGACCTGGAAGGGGAAATTCAGGCATTCCCTAGTCTAATTAGTAATTTGGAGTCTGATTTCAGAGGTGCTGAGCACTCACAGCTCTGTATGAGGTCAATATGAGCAGTAAAAGCTGAGGCCCTATAAAACTAGGACTGTATTGTAGTGTGTGCGTGTGTGTGTGTGTGTGTGTGTGTACAATAAAACCCATCAGGAGTTATCCTGGCCCCATTCAAGTCATAAAAGTGTTGCCATTGACTTGAGCAGAGTCAGGACCCATTTTGTTAATAATATCTACATTCAGACTAATACACTTTAAACCAGGGGAGGGCAAAATATGGCCCATGGGCTGGATCTGGCCCCCCAACTGGTTGTATCTGGCACAAAGGTCAGTAGCCACAAAGTCATAGGATCCGTCCTGTAAGGAGCCAGCAGTTCCGGCTGCTGCATCGTGCTGGGCGGGAGAGCATGTCACGGCCCTGTCCCATCCCATCCACAGCTTACACCAGTTCTGGCTCCGCATGCGGGAAGCAGTGCCGGGTGCATGCTGGCATCAGCTGTGGATGCTGCCTGCAGATTCCTGCTGGGGATTGGGGCAACTGCCTGGGATCACAGCTGATATGCTGCTGCAGCAGCATCACCGGTGGACCTGGGAGGATGCCTCAATCCTCAAGGGGAAGCTTCCATCTGCATTCACAGCTGATGCACCCATCTGGTGCTGTTTCCAGCTGCAGGGCCATGCTCCAGGTGTGGGACATTTGGGGGGGCAAGGGGCAGGGGGCAGGAAAGAGGGAGACAGAGACAGAGCTAAGCGGCCCTACCCATGATGTGTGGCAGTGGCTGGTGCTGCTTGCCAGGCAAAAGTAGGACCTGGCAGTGAGTGTGCTCAGCACTTCTGGCACCCTTCTGGCTGTGGCTTCCCAGAGCCCACCCCAAAGCTGCCCTCCAGCTCCTCCCTGCTGCCACCATTGTCTGGGGCAACCTGGAGGTGGGGTGGGGCAACAGCAGCTGGGAGGAGCTGCAGGGCAATCACAGCCCAAACTGCCCCAGAAATGGTGAGCACACCTGCTGCCACCTCCTGCTTTTGCCTGGCACCCAGCACCAGCCACTGCCACTCATCATGGGCAAACCTGCCTCTCTTTGCCTCCCTCTTCCCCTTCCCTCCTCCCCCTCAACTGCCCCACATCTATAGCATGGCCCTGCTCCAGGCAGGTGCTGACATCAGCTGTAGATGCAGGGGGCCGCTTCTCCCTGGGGATCGGGGGATCTGCCCGAGCCCCTCCTTGGGGTAGAGGGTGGACCAGAGGCTGAACCTGCTGAAGCTGCCACCCCATCTCCCCATAGGGCAGTTTAGTGAGTTGTTGGGGGGGGGGGGGGCA
>NW_017729025.1:9198395-9200939 GCF_001723915.1 Gavialis gangeticus | reverse complement strand
GGGGGGGGTGCAGCCTGAGACAGCTCCCCAAAACTCCCTACGTGGCCCACAGACCCAAATTATTCCCCACCCCTGCTTTAAAGTAACATATTTGCAGGTGAAAATCAACAGAAAAATATGCAGTGTTTGGGAGATGAGGTACTGTAATGCAGTAGGGCATTAGCAAAGCATGTGAAGTCTGAGGAACATTTTAAATAAAAATGGGGTGGACAACACACAGACAGAAAATGCAAAGTCTCTTAATGAAAAGTATGTGGAGCACCCAGTAATAACGTTCCCTATGCAATCCAAATGCCAGGCAAATTTCAATTGCATGCACAAAATGCAGTGACACTTTGGGCCAGCAAGTAGGATGGTGTTTTGCAGAAAAGCTGTGAGTTTGGAGCTATTCAACTGATCTGAACTAAGATTCTTAATGTGCAGGCTCCATAATACCCAGGCATGCTGAAAAATGCACAGCTGAGTCCCACCAACCTGCTCCATGAACCTTCTCAACATACTTATGTTCCTTTTTTTGCAAAGAGTTTGTTTGCTCTCACTGCAGATGGGAGACAAGGGCCTGTCATTGCTCCCCCAGTGGGATGGCTCACAGGAGTACTTACCTGTTGCAAATCCACAAGGGGTGCCAGAAGAAAATAGGAAGGTCCCATATCGCTGCAGGTCTGTTTGGTAAATGTGAGTGGTAGAATGTAAAGGTCAGGATCTGCTGGATTTCCAAGCTGAGAAAAAGCCATTTTACTGTGATCTGAATAATTGGACATTTGCAGACATTACAGTTTTCCCTTTCTCCAGCTTCCAGTACTCTGGAATTGCACTGCAAGGGCTGAAGTCCTGATGCAGGATACTGTCTTCGTTGGGAAATTAAAAATGATAAAAGGAAATCTTGTTCTTACAAAATGCCATTAACCTGCAGAACTCTTGGCCACATGAAATCACTGGCAACAAGAATTTAGCAAGGCTCAGAAAGGGAGTTGGATTGTTATATAGGTAGCGAGAATCTCTAGAGTTGTGCTAGTTAAGCATGATAAGATGTTTGCAAAAGATATTAAACCTCATGCTTCAGGGCTCAGACCAAGTTACGACTATCAGAGTGAAGGATGAGATCTTATGTGGGCAGCAGATTATCCCGTAGCTCTGGACTTAAAGGGGCTTGCATCTTTCTCTGAGACGGCCACCTCATGCCAAGAGGATTCTGGATGAAGCAGGTGAGGCTCTGATCCCCTCCAGCAATTCCTGTGGCCCTTTGCTAAATCCCATGGCTTTCCACAGGAACTTAGCCCATGCTTAAATGCATTCCCAACAGGGATGTCTGCCCAAGTGGGAGTCTTTCTGAGCACGATCCTTGATGATTAGCTGGAAGATTGGCTTTTAAAAAGCCAGTTTCTTTTAATGGACTTCATACTGGTAATCCAGTGTGTCGGAGCAGACTCGGTTAACCGAGTCTGCGGAGCACGCAAATTGATGTGCCCAGGGCTGCGTCACATGCATTTGTATAAACAGCTAAATGCACACCAGCATGCAGAAAATGGCAGTGGCGCACTTTTGAACTAAAACACCGTCAATGTGTTTTCATTCAAAAGTGTGCCACTTTTTTCCAAGCGTTGATGCGCATTTTGCCATTTATACAAAACGCATGTGCCACAGTGCCGGGTGCTTTTAAAAGTGCCCGGCACTGCAGCACATGCATACATACAAATGCCCAAGTGCTTAGACCATCCCTTTCACATTGCCATCTCCTCTAACAGGTAGGTTTGGCTTCAGTAGTGCTTTCATTTTTGCAAGGAAACATGAACCATCTTTAAAGATGAGCAGAGCTCAGCGTCCTAGTTGTGTCATCAGCTATGAAATTTCGAGCTTGTGTAGCTGAAAGGAAGCATGTGCTCAAAGAGGTTGGAAGATCCAGCAGGAAATTGCCTGAGCTTTGCTGAAGTCTGTACAGTGTGAGTTCAGAGCGACTAGAGTGCATCAGACAGTTTGCGTCCCTTTGAAGTGGTTGAGCATGGCACTGATACTGGGGCTTTCTCTGTCTCAGAAGGGAATATGCAATCTGCTTGTGATGTGTTACGTTTTCCCTGCAAGCCTCGATCGAGTTGGCAGCATTTCTCTCTTTTCCGAAAGGATAGTTTGGGGGGAGGGAGGACGTAGAGCTGATCAAAAAATGGCAAATTTTTTCCTCCCGTTCTTATCGGGGACAGTGTGACGGTCATAGCTACAATAGCTGTGCGTGCAGTTGTCATCCCATGAGGTGGTGTTGATGATAAGCTAACGGGAGTTCGAGCATGATCAGACGTGAATAAATTTTGCCTATCTATAGTCTCCAGAGTTGTCACTGTGCACGCAAAAGGCATAGAAAACCTCAGAGCAGCAGCTGACATGGATGTTGTGTCCAGGCCCCAAAACCTGGGCTTGGAGTTTTTTGCGGAGGGGTCCTCGTACACCGGGGGCAGGCAATTATTTCGTGCGGAGGGCCACTTACTGAGCTTCGGCAAGCTATCAAGGGCCGCATGACAGGCAGTCAGGAGCAGATAAATATTAATTTTCTAA
>NW_017729025.1:9194345-9198372 GCF_001723915.1 Gavialis gangeticus | reverse complement strand
GGATAGAATGGCCTGGTGGGCCGCATCCAGCCCCCGGGCCACGTTTTGCCCAGCCCTGTTGTGTGTGCGCGCACACACACACACGCGCGCGCACAAGCACGGACACAGTTGAGTCCGATTCTACCCAGCAGAAGGTAGCAGTGCCCAGGTGCACTAGTCATTGCAGCACGTGCTTCGGTTACTCGATCCAAACTTATGGCACGTGGGGCTTTGATCTGAGAAGTTCAACAAGCTTCCAGCCGGTTGCTATTGGGATCGCACTGTATAGCAGAAGAGGCATTTTGTTTTGCTGTTTTTTATATCAGGTATCCATTAATGGGCATGAATGGCCTCACTTGATTTAGACAGCAAGCCTTTTCTTTGAAAATGACTCGATTTGGTGTTTTGCATTATTTTATTTAACCTTGCAGGGATATAGTATGCACAGAAACTTGAGCAAACATTTGAAAAAGAGCTGCTGATTTGAAGTCATCAAGCTTGTGAACACTTGACTTGAGTTCATTCCAGGGGAGTTGATTTTCAGCAAGGGCTAAATATCAGCCTCCAGAAAAGGGCACTTTTCTTCACTTATGAAGTGAAGAAAAGTGTCTTCACTTATGAGTGCCTCAGGTTGGGCACTCATAAGTGAAGACACTCAAACCACTGATAATGTGGGCACCCGTAAGTGGAGATGCCCAAACCACTGAAAAGGTAGCCCTTAGCCTTTTGGTTGATACTTAAAAGGGAAAATCCTCAAATGCAATGCCTAGGTATAGCATGAGGCTACCAACGGTCTCGTGAGCAGTGTTCATCAAGCAACACGAGCCTAGACTTAAGCTCCTGTCTTTGCCACTGACTTGTTCTGAAACCCCCACGTAAATATTTTCATTGGTCTGGGCCTCCGCTTTTCCCTCTCTTCAGTGTGGCTTTAATGTTAATGTTTTGCATCACGGAGCTTTTAAGAATTGTCCCTCTTGGTAAGGGTGATTACAAATTAATTTTTACACCATGCCTTTTTTTCCCCCATACAGAAACCCTCCAGAGGGAGAGGATCTTTAAGAACTTCACCCGCAAACGCCAGAGGGCTATGCGGAGACGAGTGCACCAGATCAACGGGCACAAATTCATGGCGACATATTTGCGACAACCCACGTACTGCTCACATTGCAGAGAGTTCATCTGGTAAGAGCGACTAAAAACTCTGGTGTTTTTTTGCTGTCCTCCTGCCTTGCCTTCCCCTCTGCATGCCTTTTAGCAAGCAAATCCCGGCACAGTGCTTTATAGATGTCAGGTAAATGGCGTCCCTTGGCTTTGCATGGCTTGCCCTGCAGGGGTTGGAGTATTGACTCTCAGCCTGGGTACCACAGCACCCTGGGATGCCTTGAAATCTCTTCCAGGGTGCTGCAGGGTACCATGCTATGTGAGCACTGTGAGATGTGCAAACATGATTCACCAGATAAACCCAGAGATTTCAAATAATCCCTAGCATCCAAACCATTCTGACCTGTTATGGTCTGAGTATTTTGTAAAAGAAGAATCGCTCAGTTTTTTTTCCTGTTGTCAAAAAACAAGTGAAAACTAAGAGCTGGCATTTCCCCAGGGAAAGCATAAGTCTAACAAGAGGCACTTTGAGTCTAAGGAGCTTGAGAACCACTGGTTATCCACCTCCCAGAGCCTTTGCCTCTGTAGCGTGGCCGGCACAGCTGTGTCGGCAGAGCCCTCTCGTGGAGACGTGTTGTCAATGGCAAGTGGTTTTCCTGCTGGCTTGGCTGCTCCACCTCTCCAAAGAGCACAAGCTGCACTGCCAGGACCTCTTCTGTTAGCATAGCTGGAGTGGCTGCACTGGCAGGAGAGCATGGTCTTCACATAGGCCTTGAAATAGAGCTCAGCCAGCAGAAAGATATGGTCCAGCCTTAAGAAATCCACAGGGTGACTCTGGACAACAGCTCATTTGAGGGCGATTGGCATGGATCTGAATGCAGAAGGAAGAGTAGGCAGCCTGGAGTTAACTGATGAAGCGGCTGGTAGAAGCGTGGAAAGTGGCAGGGGTGATTATAGGTGTGTACGGTCTGGCTGAGCAAGGAGTCCCTACGTGGAGCGGACTGACAACAAAGTGCCGAAGAACGCAGAATAAGAAGATAACACACAGAGAGATGTGCTTTTTGGCTGCTTGCCCAGCTTGCTGAAGCCTTTGATATCACTTAGTTATCTGCCCTGGGCTGCGGCAGGAGCGCTGGCTGTTCCCATGGCTTGAGTTCCTCTTGCCTGCTCTCTTGATCCTTTCTCTGCAGTGTGTTCATGGGGCTCTGAGTCACGCTCCTCATTCTGTTTTGTTTTGCACAGGGGAGTGTTTGGGAAGCAAGGATACCAGTGCCAAGGTAAAGTGCTCAGCCCCGTGCGCTGTACAGACCGTGTGCCCTCGCAGAGCTGCTTCTCCTGGCAGCCGGGGCATGCAGCCCGCACCGTCTCTGACGCTGCTACTCGTGCTGCCCATGAGCCAACCGGGGAGAGGTGCCTTTGCCCTCCAGCAGGCTGTCATGTGTGCATGCATGCACTCATGCAGGTCCACCCCTGCAGCATGCCCCATCCTGCATTCAGCTCCGGCAGGTTGGATTTCTGCAGCCACACTGTGCCCCACTGAAGCCATCGGAGCTCCTCCTGTAAGATCAGGGCCTGTGCCACCCCAGCAACATGCTCTTCCATCAAGGAAATGCAGTCTCTAGGCCTCTACCATGCTATGCTACTAGGATGGATCCCCCTTCTTCCTCTCTGCCCTCCCCCCCCACCCACACACACACACTTCAACTGTGCTGTTAAACCAGTTGGAGGTAGAGAAATGACTCGGAAGGGAAGCTTTGTGGTGTACCCCAGTATTTCTGCCTAATGCAAAGTAACTGGTTTACCTGAATGGGAGTACAGATTTATATGAGGGTGGGGGTTTGCATGTAATGAATACACATCAGTTAGTCCTGGCCTCTTCCTTTCCCTTCTGCCTTGGCACTACCGTGCTTTGTACATGCCTGAGTGGCTTCCTTCATGACTGCTCTCCGAATAAGCCTCGTCGAGCAGCTTGGCTTGTCTGAGGCATAGTAGGACATCAGTGTCTTTCTATTAAATTGCATGTGAACAGGGATGTTTTCCCATCCAACTTCATCTAAAATAAAGGTTTTGCTTATCAATAAGCCCTGGTGAGTGCCAGCCTGTTTAAGCCACGAGTGGACTTGAATGGAGATCTGTAATACTGTACGTTCACTGGTGGGATACTCTTGCAAACAACACTTCCTAGTGCTACTTTCCTGGACAGTAGCCACTAACTTAGTAATTTTTAAGGGCGCTGGCATTTCTCTCTGTAGTTCTGATATTTTTATAGGCCAGTGTTTTAAAGACTATCCAGAAAACTTGATGCCCAAATTCTTAGGGTGATTATCCCTTTGAAAATCACCATCCCAGACTTCCTTTTTTGTGTATGTTGTTCCATTGCTTGCTAATGATTTACACTTCCAGCTTATTGCCTGATAAATGGAGTCATTGGTCATGTCCAGCATGCTGCTTCTCTTTCCTAGTATGCACCTGTGTTGTACACAAGCGTTGCCACCATCTAATTGTTACAGCTTGCACGTGCCAGAGTAATACTAGCAAGTCAGACAACAAGGTAAAGTTATTTGGACCATAATATTTCTTGAATCAAGGGTGGATGGGGGATAGTGGTTACAGTATAACAGATTTTACTCTTATGTGATCTCCTGCACCACGTAGATCATGACCTTTCATCCGGTTCCTCCTCTATTAATCCCAGCACTTTGTGTTGCACTAAATGGAAATCCAGGCCTCACTTCAGACTTGTGCCAAAGGCTGCTCCCACTTGACCTAGATGTGAACAAGCATCTGGTTGTTTGGGCTGTGGAGTGGCTGGGTGCAATGCTAGTTGAATCCTTCCCCTGAATGGTGCTGGGTGCAGACACCAATATGCCTTTACCCAGGGGTAGGCAAAATGTGGCCTGGGGGCCGGATGTGGCTTGCCAGGCCATTCTGTCCAGCCCACAGGGCT
>NW_017729025.1:9186377-9189345 GCF_001723915.1 Gavialis gangeticus | reverse complement strand
GCACTAAATGGAAATCCAGGCCTCACTTCAGACTTGTGCCAAAGGCTGCTCCCACTTGACCTAGATGTGAACAAGCATCTGGTTGTTTGGGCTGTGGAGTGGCTGGGTGCAATGCTAGTTGAATCCTTCCCCTGAATGGTGCTGGGTGCAGACACCAATATGCCTTTACCCAGGGGTAGGCAAAATGTGGCCTGGGGGCCGGATGTGGCTTGCCAGGCCATTCTGTCCAGCCCACAGGGCTCCTAAAAAATTTAGAAAATTAATATGTATCTGCCCTGGGCTGCCTGTCATGCGGCCCTCGATGGCTTGCCAAAACTCAGTAAGTGGCCCTCCACCCAAAATAATTGCCTGCCCCTGCCATAACCGCATTGAGCTATTGTGGCTCCAGGCTTGGGTGGGCCTGTGATACTTGGAAGACATATCTTCATAAGGCATCTTTCCTGAGTATCCACCTCTTCTAATGGTGGTTGGTGCTAGTATTTACACACCTTCACTGTTAGAACTGGCACCTTATTTCCAATGCAGATTTCTCTGAGTTGCCATTTTAAGAGGCTCACTGTCATTATTGTGTTAAACTGATACATGCCTATATTGTCCCCTGTTTGGCAAGGAATCATTTTAAAAGCCTAGACCAACAGTAATATCCAACTATGGATTTCCCTTCTATCTTTCTCCATCAGTTCCTTTAGCACTCATTTTTCTCCCCTAGGAAACCACGTGTAACTCTAACCAAGTCATCCATTAAACTTCTGTTTCCTTATGCTTCCTTTGTCTTTATTTTTTCAGTTCGCTTGGTACCATATTGGGTGAGGAGGTTACCATTTTGTACATTGTGTGGCCCATTCCTAAAACTGGATAATACACTTGATCTTGGCCAAAAAAATGTATCAGTTGAGAACCAAAATTTATGAGGAATATTACCAGTGGTAAAGTAAAGCTCCACCCTAAATCTGGTGTCTCAGCCAGTTTTCTCCCTTCCAATACATGAAAACAGTGGCTGTCACTTAATTATTTTTTTACCAGTACTGTTGATAAGTCTATTAAAATGACTAAAGTGGCCAAACAGGGGGCAAAATTAGCCAGCACCTTTAACACCACAACAGTAGTGAATCTCTCCAGAGAGCAATTAAGGGGCAGTAAAAGAGCTAACCATCTTCAGAAGGAGACAAAGTTCAAGAAGCACGACGGACTCCAAAACCCGTTGTATCTATTGTTACTAAAACTGTGGATTCACCTCTCAATAAACTTGAGTGGGCTGTAAACTAGGGCAGTGTTCCTCAGCCGACCCAGCATGTTCCAAAATGGGCTGATTTTGCATTTGTGATCAAAATAATTCACAATGTAAAAGATGATAATAACTCTGCTTATATTTGGGGGGCGGGTGGAGGGATATTTGGGGGGGAGGTGGAGGGAGGCGGAGGCAGGGGACAGAGCGAAACCTGAAAAGTTAGTGATGGTAAGCAGAGGCAGGGAAAGAGAATGAAGAGTTTGGGGGGTCCTGGGAAATTTGATGCTGTTTTTAAAGCAATATAGACATTTGGTTTTAAAAAAAACACTTATTTTTGCAAAACAAATTAATTGTTTTTAGTGCGGCTTGGTTAGTAGCAAGCAGTCATTTGTTCCTGTAGCAAGCAGTAATTTGTCATTAACCCTTTTATGTCTTGATGGGTTTGTGATCTGGTCTTAATAAGAATATGAAATCAGCTAACCTGTCCTTTGTAAAATCATCTTTGCTCTACACAAAACGCATGACAAAGTCAACCAACCAGTCTAGTTGCATATTAGATTTCAGTCCGGGGCCAGGCCCTATCAGTCATAAACTTTCAGGGTGGTGGAAGCTGGAGATGGCATTTTCAGAACTGGCCTTTTTTCAGAAGGCAGGGTCATCTCTACACCTTTATAGATCAACTGAACCAGAGATACGTCAGGTTTCATGAACAAGAGCTCACTTCATCTGATGCTGCCTTCTGCCTGACTTCAGACTAACTTGGTTAACTACCTTTCTCTGGACTTTTTTCATTATTATACTTTTATTTCTACAGTTGTTCAGTTAAGGGTACAACCTCCAAACTAAGGCTCCTGAATGCTGGAAGCTGTAGGCAAAGAAGGGAAGGGGATAGCTCAGTCTGGATAGGCCCAGCGTAAATACTCTTCCCCTTAGCATCTGCTTTCTGCGACTGGGAGCAACAGGATACTAGGTTAGCTGGGCTGTGGCAGAACCCAACATGGCATCTCGTATGTTCTTGAGTTATTGTAATGCCTTAAGCGTGCACATGTGCGTGAATGTGGGTATGTTTATATCCACTAATTTTTAAACTCAGTTTTATCTTTTTGATCCCTTATTAGGTTTTGGAGCAGAGGTTTGGAATCAACATTCCCCATAAGTTCAGCGTGCACAACTACAAAGTGCCGACCTTCTGTGACCATTGTGGGTCTTTGCTCTGGGGGATAATGCGGCAAGGCCTGCAGTGTAAAAGTGAGCAATTTTTACTCTCTCCCTTTGTGTTCTCGCTATAGATTTTTTCTATAGCTAAGTGGCAAATTGAACATCCATGGGTGCGGCTGTATGTATTAGAGAAAGTTATTTAATGAATGTAATAGGAAAGCGCTGTCTGAGTCTTTGAAAGGCTTCTAACCTGCAATTTTAACCCAGTTTTCTTTTCACTTGCATCGTTGTAAATATGCACAAATGTTTTTGCAACCTATACTCCTCTTTCCATTTACCTGCGGTCTTTTATTTGACCTATAAGGTAAGGTGGTTAAAAAACAGTAGACAGGAGAAAAATCATCAACGTGTATTTGGTACTGTGGCTTTCTATTGCTCAGTTGATTGACAGCAAAGCCTCCACCGGCATTCTCTTTTGGATTAATGATCAGTGTTGTCAATCCATTTAGGTAGCAAATGATTGTTTCTATTTGTCTTTGCATCCTTTAATGCTTTGTGGGTGGGCCCGTAGGCTTGTGTGTT
>NW_017729025.1:9184984-9186274 GCF_001723915.1 Gavialis gangeticus | reverse complement strand
TGGGGGGGGGGGGGTGTGAGAGAGAGATGTTGACCTTTCCCTGTTGCATATACCTTCAACTAATTAATTGTAAAGCACTATTGAGGTGTGTTGCTAATTTTCTCTCTGGTACACCCTGGTTGTACCTGCTGGCTTAGCTACAAAGAAATCTGTCCTTATTGTAACCACCAATCTTTCCCCTGCAAACAAATAGGCATTCTGGCAATGTGGCACCCTCATGGGGAGCCTGGAACATAATCGCCCGATTGTCATAGCTTTGTTCCCTGTATAAGTCTACATTCTGCTTCTTTGGGGGTCAATAGTAAAGCTTCCTGTAGCTTCAGTGCCAAAGGATCATACATGCTCAAGCAAGGTCCTTTATTCCAACTCATTTTTCAGCTGGAGAATCTCGAGACTTCCTCCCTGGATGTTTTTCTGATCCTTCCCTTTCCTCCCCACAGTATGTAAAATGAATGTGCACATAAGATGCCAAGCAAACGTCGCACCCAACTGTGGGGTGAATGCAGCAGAACTGGCTAAAACCTTGGCGTGCATGGGGCTGCAGCCAGGAAATATTTCTCCAAATTCGGTGAGACTTTGCTTCTTTCTTTGTAAGTGTTTGCTGCCAACCTGTGTGCATGAGCACAGGAGGGGTTAAAGGCTTTGGCTTGAAGGGGAGGTGGCGGGTGGAAGAAGCAGAGGCCAGCCATTCTCTGACAGCCAGTCCAATGCCTCACCTGAAGAACGGATGTTCATTTTCTAAGCTTGGCTTGACAGTGTGATAGGGTAGCCAAACTGGAGGCCTGGCTCTCTGCTTGAGTTTCACGCCAGCATACCTCTTGGTGAAGGTGAGGGCAAACCCAGGCCCAGCATCTAGTGGGTCAGCACAGTTTGGGGACGTCCAGTCAGCGAAGCAGGGGAGCAGTCTGGTGTGGTGGGTAGTATATTAGGCTGTAACTCGGAGACCTGGGGTCTCTTTCCAGCTCTGCCACTGCTTCTCTCTGTGGTCTTTGGCAAGTCATGTATGTCTCAGTTCCTTTACCTCTGCAAGATTGAGTGTCTTGAGAGAGAGAGAGAGAGAGAGAGAGAGAGAGAGTTGAAGAGGGCTATATAACAGCTGTGTGGCATTACTCATTGTAATGGTCTGGGGAAAACAGCAGCTAAAGCTACAGCAGAACTCGGAGCTCTGTCGTTTCAACCCATGCTGATGAAAAGTGAACTGATGGATTTAAAGCAGCCTTCACATTATTAGACCGTTAAAAATGTCAAATAACAAATGCCATGAGTTTCATAGTTTCTAGGGTCGGAAGG
>NW_017729025.1:9171972-9184473 GCF_001723915.1 Gavialis gangeticus | reverse complement strand
TCTAGGAAAACTATATCCACTGCCACCCCTGCATCCAATGATTTAGTGACCTGGTCGTAAAAGGCCACCAGGTTGGTCTGACAGGACCTGCCGCTGATGAACCCGTGCTGGTTGCCCCTGAGCATGCCGTTCCCTGCTGGCCCCTCCTGGATGTGTGCCAGAATAATTTTCTCGAACAGCTTGCCCAGGATCGAGGTAAGGCTGACTGGCCTGTAGTTCCCCGGGTCCTCTTTCCTCCCCTTTTTGAAGATGGGAACCACGTTGGCCCTCTTCCAGTCCTCCGGCACCTCTCCAGAGCACCACGAGTGTTCATAAAGCCGCGCCAGGGGACTTGCAATGACCCCAGCCAGTTCCTTCAGGACTCTAGGGTGAAGATCATCCGGGCCAGCTGACTTAAAAATGTCCAGCCCCTCCAGAAGCTCCCTAACTAAATCCTCACTCACTCTAGGCCTAGGTGAGCCTCGCCCAGGGCCCAAAGGGGGCCCAGCAGGGAGGTGGCAGTTCTGGTCCTTACTGAGGAAGACAGAGGCAAAGAAGTTATTAGAAGTTAAAGGGTTTGCAATTTTTTTAAGAGGATAAGAGTGGACACTTGGGTGACCTATCATTGGGTTGCTTCAGGTTTACAATTCCTAAATATTTGGTCCAAAAATAAGAAGGAAAATATATCTATTTGCTGTGGCCAAAAGAAAAAGAGAAGAAAAATGACAAGGTGCATTATATTTCAACATATAAAGTGATTACCTGCGTATTAGCAAAAGCCATGAAACCAACTTAATCATCATGTAGGGCAGTGTCACAGGATGGGGTCCTCGAGGATGACCGTGTTACCTCTAGGGCCCCTTGACCATGCCAATACAGACTGCTGGGCACCCTCTATTCTCACACACCATGTCTTGATGTAATGGTAATGTGTAGGGAGGCTGCCTTTAAGCCTACTTGAGCACAGTCCTGATGGACTTCCCTGAACCCATTTCAAAATAGATGTTCCAGGACACCCCAGCCTTAAGGGCTATATGCATGGCTCCAACCGCCCCTTTACCACACCCCAAGCCTCGCAGATGGCATTGACATTGTCCGGTCTAGGCCTTGCTGGGATTTGGCCCCCTTGTCCTCTCTGGGCTCTCCGCAGCCCTGTCTCTGTGCCCCTAGTGCCACACCCTCTCTGGTGCCGGGGTCTATGCACTCCCAAATACCGCGCCCTTATCTGGCAATGGGGTCTCTGCACCCCTTCTCTGGCACCGGGGTACCCACGCTGCAGTGGGCCCCCAGTGAGGCCTCCTCCTTCCCCAAATAGCCTTCCCAGAAGCTAGACTAGCCCTCAGGCCTCTTCCCCTAGCTCCTTCTAGGAAGGCTCCTTCCCACTTGGCCGCTGGCAGCAAACTCCCTTCCTGGCCTCAGCCTTGGAGTTTATATATGAGCCAGGCCCTGCCCCTTCTGGTCAGCTGACTGCTGGCAGGTGTGTTCTGGTTGCCCTGGTAACCAGCAGCTGGGACTCTGCTCTCTCCCCAGCAGTTTCAACCCTTAAAGGAGCAGGGCACCCAAGTGCTCTGCAACAGGCAGAAGTAAGAAACAAAGACGGATGAAAAAGGAGCAGAGAAGGAGTGAGTTTCTGCCCCCTCTCCTTGGCAGCTTGCTCCATTGCTGTATATTGTTTTTACAGTTCTTACAGCTGTGCTTGACATTAGCTGGGAATCTGGTCCATTTATTTTCTGAGCTACACAGAGGCAGACAACAGGGTGCTGGCAACTTGTTACTTGTATAATCTTTCCAGCATAAGTGTGGGAAACCAGAAAAAATACTGGCAGCCTCATCTGTCACAGGCTTTCCTAATTGCTTATGAGCCGAGGGCTATGATTAAGGCCGATTAAGTTATCAGACTGTTGTGAGCTTAACTGTTGTTAGGGGTATTGGGAGCTGTTCCAGCTGGTTTTGTTTCATTGTGCACGCCTGGAGTTTCCATTCCCACAGCCCCGGCGTCAGGTAGGCTCCTACCCAGCAGATGCAGCTTGTGCTTTGCCATGAAACAGTCGCAAGGTGGAGCTCCAGAAATCTGTATGACTTGGCTCAGGCTCATGAAATGAGTAAGGGTTTTAGTATGTGAAGTACACACCAACATCTGTAAAACCATAAACAGAAAGCACGTGGCAGTGACTAGAGCTTGCTATTGCACAGGTGATGGTTGTAGCAATGCATGTTAATACAACTGGAATCCTTCCAGCCTGACTAACCCCATCTCCTTCTATGACAAGGTGATGGGCTTTGTGGCTGGGGAAAGGGTAGATGTGAGATGTCTTGACTTCAGCAAGGGTGTAGGTTGTAGGTGTGTTGGTCTAGGGGCATAGGCAGACAAGATTCTGTGGGTAAATCCGATCTCTTTTATTAGACCAACTAAAATAGTTGGAAAAATTCTTCTTTGCAGTCTACATTTTCACTGACTGGCTTTCTTGCATGCCTACTGGCTTCTGGCTTCTTTACTGTTCCATCCAGGAAGAGCACAGACCAACTTCAGACACTTCCTCAGCCTGGCGAAGGGTATTTGTACCTGAAAGCTTGCAAAGAAGAGTTTTTTCCAACTATTTGAGTTGGTCTAATAAAAGAGATCAGATTCACCTAAAGAACCTTGTCTGCCTTTTGATTTTAGCAAGGCTTTTGATACCATCTCCTGTGACATTCTTATTAGCAGGGATCTGGGTTTTCCGTTTCCCATGGAAAAACAGAGTAAAATGTGGATTTCCCCCCTTAGCGCAGTAAAATGTGGATTTCCTCCCTTAGCAGAAAAACCCATGGATTTTGCAGTTTTGCAACGAGCTGTCTGCAGGGTGGCAGAGTCCCAGCCTGCAAGGGGCTATGGGAGAGGGAGGAGGGTGGTCAGGCCAGGGGCGCCATATGTATGTGCATGCACATGGCCACCAGGCAGCCTGGAGAGCAGCTCCTACAGGTAAGCTGGGGGGGTGGGAAGTTGGGCAGGGCTGCAGTGATTGCCTAGCTGGGCGGTGTGTGGGGCATGGGACCTGGGCCCACAATGCGCATCCACGGGGCCCTGGTGGGGAGTGGGACGGGGCTGCAGACAGCTCACCTAGGGGTAGAGCCAGCTCCCCACCACTGCACACACTCCCGTGATCCACGTCCCCTAGATCTGTGTGTGGGGCAGAGGCGGTGGTGCAGGGTTGTGCCCCTTACTGCTGCCTCATGCACAGAGGATGTGCAGGGGATGGGATTGAATGCACTTAGCAGACTTACAGATGACACCAAGATGGCTAGAGATGTTGACACTTTGGAGGGTGGTATTCAAGTTCAGAATAACCTTGAGAAACTGGAGAAATAATCTGCAATGTAATAAAATGAATTGATTGGTCACAGTGGGCCATAAGCTGAATAGGACCCTAGAGCATGCTCTTGTTGCCATAAAGGCCAGTAGCAGACTGGGTTGTATTAACACGAGTATCACTTCCAAGTTAAGAGAAGTGATTCTCTTGCTGTATTCAGCACCGATGAGGCATCTGGAGTACCATGTCCAGTTTTGGGTACCGCACTTCAAGAAAGATGGGGACAAATTGGAACACGTTCAGCAGAGAGCGCCAAAAAATTATTAGAGCCTGATAAATGTGATTTACAAAAAAAAAAGGTTGCAAAGATTGGGAGTATTTAGTTTGGCAAGGAGAAGACAGAATGGAAAGTTGATAATCGTCCTTGGGTTTCTTAAGCGTGGTTGTAAAGAGGGTGGTGACAGGGCTGCAGGGGACAGGACAAGGAGCAAGGGTTTTAGACTGCAGCAAGGGAAATGGAGGTTGGAGAGTAGGAGGAATACTTTTTTCCTGTGTGGGTGGTGACGCTTTGGAAATTGGACCAGACAACCAGAAAGGTTGTGGCATGCCCATCCTGGGGAGTTATTAAGAGCAGATTAAACAAACTCTTGCTGAGGATGGTTTAGACAGGGATCATGCTGCTTGTAAGAGCGGACTGAACTAGATGATCTCCTGATGTCCCTTCCACCCTTAATTTTCCTATGATTTTAAAGAGACACGATCAAAAAGGGTCTAATGCAGGGGCGGGCAATTATTTTGGGTGGAGGGCCATTTACTGAGTTTTGGCAAGCCATCGAGGGTCACATGACAGGTAGTCAGGGGCAGCTAAATATTAATTTTCTAAATTTTTTAGATGCCCCGTGGGCTGGATAGAATGGCCTGGTGGGCTGCATTTTGCCCACCCCTGGTCTAACAGATAAGGTAACTCAATGCTTGATGGAGGTAGTTAGAAGCATGGAAGGAGACAGAGGAGTGGATGTGACTAAGCCCAGATCTTTTGGACTCGAGATACCACAATACTGTTCAGACTGTAAAGTACGAGGGAGCCATTTTGATTCACGTTCCTATAAATTCCCAGTGAACTAGGTAGGAGACTCCCAGGTTGCCTCAGTGAGCTTTCCCCTTTGAAAGGCAGGGGAGCAAGCATGGCTCTTGCATTTGGGCAAATTGCAAAAAAGAAGATCGAATACCCAGAGCAAGATTTGTTCATGTGAGTTTTTTATGGCTGGATGAGGCGAAGCGGGCTTGTCTCACACACAGCCTGTAGTGGTGGTGTGCCCAATGCCTTTTTCACACTGGCCCCCATGCAATGCATCTATATAGAGCATGCATACCCAGGTGGGGAACTGGGTGTTTCAGAGGCGACATACTGTTCCTAGGCAAATTAAGAATGACTTTTCTTCGCAGAAATTGGTGTCCAGGCCCACACTGAAGCACCATGGAAAGGAAAGTAAAAAAGAGAGTAAAAGCAAGAGCCAAAGTTCCACTTGCAGAATCGGGATCAAAGATTTGACCTTTCTCCGAGTACTGGGGAAGGGCAGCTTTGGGAAGGTGAGTGTCCTTCCTGGCTCTTCTGGGAATGGGGTGCCTCCCTTAGACACATGGCCTCTGCTCTAAGGACTTGGCTGGAGGCCAGTACAGGCTCCAAATGAAGAGCATCACCAAGCATCAGGTTGGTTGCCCATGTGGTACACAGAAAGGCCACCTCCAGTGGGGTGGGGAATGAAAAACCACCCATGAACTGGACCATTGGGTCTAACAGCAAAGGCAAGCAACCCCAGCCAAGAGAGCAATGACTACCTGCAAGGGAGCATCTCCAAATTTGTATGCAAATAAATGATCCCTTTTTTCCTTGAGGAAGTAAAACATCTCTGGTAAAGGAAGCAAAGTCTTAATCTTCACGTGAAACACGCACATGCCTTTTTTTCCTTCAGGCCATTGTGTAAGTGGTGCTTTCAGAACATCACCGCCCATAAGGCCAGGCTGTAACTATGCGGCAGGGTGAGAAAAAAGGCATTGCTTTGTGTGTGTGTGGTGCACACATTCGCGTGCTCACGCTGGTACAGGAACCTAGCAAGTTTCCATTTGCTGAGCCAAGGTGTAGTTTGGCCTTATCCTATCTCTGATGCCTCAGGCTGGCTGCTGCTGGCATCCGGGTGCACAGTAGATGTCCACACTAATGGCACTGTACGTCCTGACACGGCAGCCACACAGATTGTATAGCACATCCCAACATACTATGAAGATATGCTGCTGCTTGTCTAACTGGAGGTGGTACAGAAGAGGCCACCATGTCCTTTCAGCTGCAGCATAGGGAGAAAGATCAGATTTAGCCCATGTGTGATTTATTCTCCTGGTTACTATAGGTAATGCTTGCCAAAATAAAGGAGACCAGTCAGCTGTATGCAGTGAAAGTGCTGAAGAAGGACGTCATTCTGCAGGACGACGACGTGGAGTGTACCATGACGGAGAAACGCATCCTGTCATTGGCAAGGAACCACCCATTCCTCACCCAGCTTTACTGCTGCTTCCAAACCCCGGTATGTGCAGTCTGGCCTCCTCCACCTCTGCCATGGGCAGCTCTAATGCTTTTGGAGGTTTTCCCTTCACTACCAAAGTATCCATGTATGCACTCTCTTAAAACATGCTGTAGGCTTTGAGACAGGAAATACAGCAGACAGGAATGAGGGCAGGGCAGTCGTGCCAGCCAGACCCCCCTCCCCAGGATCAGCATTGCAAAATTCTGAATCTTTTCACCAAAACTCAGCAACAGCAAGGCAGGCGGTGCTACCCTTCCTGGAAGCAGTGTCCATGGCTAAAAAATGATGTCAGGTTTATCCCCGATCTAATTGTCCTGGGATCTGACAGGTCCAGGACAGGATTTATCCATCGCAGATACAATCAACAGGATAGCTCATGTTGCAGAGGTGGGGGGGAGTGCTTTCTCATGGAAAAATGGGCTCCTACCCAGGCTCTGTAGGCTCCCAGAATAAAAAGCTTTGCCCCAAAACCCAAGGTCTGTTTCTAGCCTTTGTCATTTAGGGCTGAAAGCAGACATTGGGTTTCTTCCCTCCCCCCCCCCCCAAAGACTTTTATCCATTGTTCCACTTTAAGAACCTGTGAAGCACTGAGATAAGACTTCTGCTCATCCAAGTTAATTGCCATTCAAGTTGCATGTGTAAAGGTTTTCCCGAGGTCTGTTTTTAGCTTGGCCTGATTAGATGTACTCTGTTGTCCTGGAAAGCTTTCCCTTGATTTTAATGTTATGTGAATCTCCCCTGAATGAGCTGGACTAACCTGTTTGTGGAGTTCCCAAGCACCTTCCTTCCCTGGAGCTCTTCCAAACCAGGACAGCTACGCTCTAGCTATTATTAGTCTGGCTTCCACTGAGAGCCAAGGGATCCTGCCACCTTCTCAGAGGGAAACCGAAGAAATTGTCTTTTAATCATATTACTTTGCTGCTTTTGGTGAATCCCTGGAAACTCTAGCCCTCAAGAACAGTCCTTTGGGGGAAGAATGTATCCTGACAGCACTCAGATGCATGAATTTCTGTTCTTTATGGAGTGGTGCATCCAGCAGCTTCAAACCAAGCCAGCCTGGGGTGGGGCCCCTGGGTGCTACTGCTCCATAATGGAGGAGAAGCCTTTAATAGAGCTTACGTGGGCCATGAAGACAAGGTTCAAGCTGCAGCCCTAGTACAAACCCAGGGACATTGGATGAAATCTCCCTTTGCATCATATCATCAAGGCACATGCACCTGCAGCAGGGGGTCTCAGGCTTGAAGGAGCCATGGGCTGAAATAAGGCAGCTGGGTCCAAATGCAGCTTGCTGCTTGTAACCCGATTGCCACTTCCCACTGCCCTCTGCCACCCCAGGCCTCCCTGCTCTGTGCAGAGGGCTGCTGTCCCTACTGCAGCCACCCTGGCTGCCGCCACTTCTTATTTCTTTCCACCAATTCCTGTTGCCACCAACTGATGCAAGCAACAAATGTGAGGGTGAAAGGACCTGTGGCTGCAGTAACAGGTCAGTGGGGATGGGGGTCCAAAATAAAGTAGAGCAGGCTGGCAAGTGGGGTGCTCAGGTGGCAGGGATGTGGGAGGAAGGGGACCCTTCTGGGTCCATGCCAGGTCCCCTGTCACCCACCCCTGCTGATGCTGTTGTGCCCTAAGCTGAATGCAGTCACTTGACAGGTTGGATCGGGCTGAATCAATCCTCTGTGCTGAAGGTCCCATCTTGCAAGAGGATCCATCTTGCTGATGGATCCTCTGCAGCAGTGGTGCTCAAACCTCTGGCCCCATGGGCCAGAAGAATGGTGCGGGGGCCAGTCCATGGACCCAATCCATGGGTTGTTGCGTGGGGTCAGCCCACGTGTGTTATCCGACATGCTGGCCTGGTTGTATCTGCTGGCCCGATTTCTCATGCCAGGCCGACCACATGCTGGCACATAATAGCACATGGGGCCATGTTATTCATCCTGTTGGGGAGCCATGGCAGTGTTAATTGCTGCGCCCCTGCTGCCAGATTTCTGGGCTTGTGAGGAGACCCATGGGCTGGATGACAGGGCCTCATGGGCTAGATCTGGTCTGCAAACCACAGTCTGAAACAAGATCAGCTCTAAAACAGGATCAGAAGTGGCTGAAAACGTTAGTTCTTTGAGTGCAGATCCAGTGTAACAACACTTTCTGCCTCTCTGATGAATGTGGCTAATCCTGATTCATGGTCCTCAGGCCAAGTTATGGCCAACTGTGGCAGGGCGGGGCCTTGGGGGTGCCGTGACCTCCCTTCATGCCCCTGCGTACCGTGCCAGACCAGGTTTCCTGCACCCTCGATCACTTGCCCGCCACGTCTTTGACGTTTGGCTCCTAGTAGGGAGGCTGCCTTTCTCCTTCCCTGACACGGTGCCTGATGCTGCGCCTCTCGCACCCTCCTGCTCGTGCTTCTCGCGCCTCTCGCGCTTCTCGTGCCCTGCTGCTCGTGTGTCTTGCGCTGTGCTTCTCGCGCCCTTGCCTGCTGGGCCTACAGTGCTCCTCGCACCCTTGTGCTTCTTGCGCCCTTGCCCACCGGGCCTACAGTGCTTCTCGCATCCTCGCGCTTCTCGCGCCACGCTTCCCGCGCCCTTGCCCCCTGGGCCTACAGTGCTTCTCGCACCCTTGCGCTTCTCACATCCTTGCCCACTGGGCCTCTTGCCTGTGCTCGCGTAGCCCACACCGGGGTCTCTTTCCCGTGCCCGCATAGCCCGCACCAGGCTCCTACTCGCGCTTCTCGCGCCCACTACAGCGCCCTCCCTGGCGCTCGGAGTACCCCCACCTCACTGGGGGGCTCCTACTGAGGCCTCCTCCACCCCTACAGCCTCACCCGGTCCTCCAGTGTAACACCACGCTTCTCACGCCACAACAAAAAAAACCATAAGCACAAAACCCCTGGGCTGTAACATAAATTCCTAGCCAACCTGGCTTGCTTCCATATACCTCCCCATCAGGGTTTTCTCAAGCTCCATCTTCCTTGGCAGCCAGAGGGGGACTGGACTCTGGCCTCGGCCTATGTTGTTTATAAAGGCCAGGCCCTGCCCCCTTCTGGTCAGATGACCAGACCGGTTGTCATGGCAACCCCACACCTGTGCTGCCCTGGTGATTGGCAGCTGAGCTCGCCACACTGCCTCCAGTAGCAGGCACTTAAATCTAGTGCCCTGCTACACCAACTTTAATCCCAGCCCACTAGATTTAAGCTGTTGAGAGCGTGGTTGGGTCCATTCCCTGCAGCAGGGACAAAATCCCTTAGCATTGTGTTGTGTGCGAGGGGAGTTCATTCCTTTGCAGAGGATGCTAAGGTCTTTAAAGATGAATTTGAATGGGACTAAAGGGATGTAGGGGTTTGTGCCAGTGCCCTGTGCAGGGGTTAATTACCTTCTCTGTTCGCCTTCTTCTTAAGAAGTGACATGAATAAAGCTGTGTTTGTTTAGAATGACATTATTCGTTATTCAGAAAAGATTTGTTCACTGTTGAGCGTAGTGTGTATTTAGGGCTTCTACGTGGGTACTGAGTTATCAGTAATAATGCTCCTGAAGGGTCCAGTTCAGTTTCCAGTCATGGACTGGCCTTGACTCACCCTCAGCTAATCTTCTTACCATGTAAAAAAGCATGTTCTTGCCACTAGATGGCAGACATGGCAAGCATGTCCTCCAAGTCATGGTTAGTCACGTGTCCAGTCGGGAAATAACTACAGGGGAAACCCTGCATGGTAGGCTCCCTGCCTGCTTCCTGCATGTTGTAGTTCCCCCCGGCTGATGGAAGTGGGGTGGCTTTTCTAAATGTAATCTCCAAATTCATTTCGTATGGGTTTGGGAGATGGGGAAAAAGCCTTGGTCTTCTTTTCATTGGGTGGGTTTCAGTGGGTGTTGAGACTTTGTCCTATGTGGATGACTGCTCTTCAGAGCTCACCCTTCATGCCAGTATTGCTGATGCTGGTCACATTTTTTTTTAATCTGTATGTGATGAGCACTTGTAGGTGAAACTCATCCACTTACCTTTCCTGTTTGAACCTTTTTGTAGAACAAGGGTGGCCAGACTTCCTAATCCTTCAAGATGTTGATGCAGCTGAAAGCTTCAGGGCATAAAACAGATTCTGGAGTCAGTGATTTAGACACAGTGCCCTGGCTCAAATACTAATTTGGTGTTAAACTGTTTTCTCAAAGAGTTGCATTCACACCACCCAGGAGCTACATGTAGCTCATCAGCCACAGTTTGTCCATCCTTCCTATAGGACATTATAGGAGATTATCCCCTAGCTTTGGTAACCATCCTAGAGTATGTTGACTGGTCCTGTAGCTGGCCTGGAGGTAATCATATAGGGCATCATAGGGTGCTAGCTCCTAGGGTTTATGATCCCTAAAGAATATTCATGTTTCTGTGCTGATTTATAGTGTCCGGTCATTAGATACCACAGCAGTGGGCCCAGTATAAGGAAGAATGAGAGAGAGTGTACCTGAAGGATTCGACAGTGATTTATTACAACTGGCTTTTTCATCCTGGTGTATTTTTATAAATACTTTTGCCCTAACCAGGACCTCAGAGGCTGAGAACCATTCTTCTTGTAGAGAGAGTTGATTTTAATTCTTGACTCTGACTCCTGTGCTTAGGAACAAATAGAGACTGAAGAGATTTCCTCCCCATGTAAACAGCCTTAAACGAAAATGCAAAAATGTTGAACTCTTGGTTTGACATTTCTTGGAGATGATACCTTTTATTAGACCAATGGAGAAATTGCAAAAAAAATATATCTTTTTCTTTCCCTGAGCCTGATGAACGGCATGTGAGTCCGAAAACTTATAGAAAAAGATATTTGGGCTCACATGCCATTCATCAGGCTCAGGGAAAGTTAAAGATGGTAAAAAGTACCCATATGTAGAAAATAAATTTTAACGTTTCCTGAGCCTGGTGAAGGGCATGTGAGCCTGAAAGCTTTGCAGAAATAGATATGTTTTTTGCAATTTCTCAGTTGGTGTAATAAAAGGTATCATCTCTGAACCAAGAGTTTTAGATTTTTGCATTTCCTTTTGTCTCATACCAATGTGGCTACCAAACATATAGTCTTAAATGGAGCACTTAACCCCTGCTAGGTTTTGCTTCCACTGCCTTCATGCCTGCCCCCAAATGACCACAGAATGGTTTTACTGGACTGTCCTCAAGAGAAGTTTATTTCAGGCACTGTCCTCATTAGCAGGGGCCTGGGAATCTGGTTACCCATGGATTGATGTTCTGTGAATCTGTGGCCTGTGCTGCTGAAACAAAGAACCTTGCACGTGCCATTCCAGAAATAACGAGATGCGAGATCTTGGCAACAGGGCTTGGCTTTCTTTTACGTGCACCCTTCTCAAATCATGGCAGCACATAATGCTGGAGCCAAGGGAATTCAGGAATTCCAGAAATGCTAATCACAGAATTGGTGCCATTTTGAAAAGCCAGGGGATAGACTTCTGTCCCCTTCAAAGGCACCAATTTAGTCGTACCACTAAAATGACTAAACACAGTGGGAAATTTACCTCTGCCTTTGCTGGCTCCCATAGTATTTGAAATGGTTTGTCCAAGTTAACATGATTGCCATGTTACAGTCTCCCATGTATTTAAGCAGATAGGACTGTACTCAACCTGTGTGACTTTCTAAATATATTAAAGCAAGTGTTGCCAATCTGCAGCCTGTGTGCCACAAGGGAAATGGTTAACACCCATGTGGCACATGGCACACCAGGGAGGGGGCAGGCAGCGCAGTGGCAGATGAGGCAGGGAGCAGAAAACAGCAGCAGATTGGACAAGGAGCATCAGGCAGGAAGCAGAAAGTAAAGCAGAAGATCAGGCAAGAAGCATAGGGAAGGGAGCCAAAAGCAGGGCAACCAGGTGGGCAGGGGAAGAGGATCAGCGTGGCAGTCAGAGAGAATGCAGGGATAATTTGTGGTATGCCTGCCAAAAAGGTTGGTCTCCAGTGAGTTAGAGGGTTAGAGGTTTTTTTAGACATCTGTTGATCCTCTGGATCATGATGTATGCATGAGAGGTCTAGTCGGGTGCCTGATGAATCCACTTGTGGCTGACAAGCCCAGTTCGAGAATGACACAGCTTGTTACAAGTTTCACAGATCCACGTGCTGTTTGAATTGGAGTCCAAGTTTATAGCTCGCTGTTTCCTTCTTTCTCGCATTGCTTCCATCCTCTGGATCAAAGCTGCTTCATGTTGAGCTGCACCCTGTGCCAGATGTTCGCTCCAGATTGGATGGGATCCTGCGCGCTCCTCCCAGCTTTCTACATTCATGTGGAATGACCTCAAAGCATTTTTGCACTCATCATGGTACTGCTGTAAAAGGCAACCCCACTTTCTAGAGCTCTCTTGAATCTCACTGTACAAAATATTCTTGGGAATACTGTCTCCTATTCTCCTGACAAGACTGAGCCATCACAACCTCCTCTTCTTGATCTACCGTCTCTGAGTGTGTCAGTCCTGCCTGCTCTAGCACCTCTGTCTTTGGCATTTTGTCTTCCCACTTTATTTTGAGGATCTTGTGCAGGCATCTCATGAGGAAGCTGTTCAGTCCCCTAATGTGCCTAGCATATGTGGTGTCCACATTTTTGAACCAGATGTCCCAGCCGCCTGTGGAGGGTTCAGGATTGAGCGTATGGTTGAGGGTAGAAAGGTAAGAAAGGTTTATTGAC